>NC_061120.1:11133926-11183400 GCF_002878395.1 Capsicum annuum | reverse complement strand
ACCCTGTTCACGTTATGCACCCCTATAATAGCCACCCTCAACTTAAGCAATTTGCCTTAGTTGAGGTACACAATGTCCAAGAAGGACCAGAGCCAAAACAGGTTCATTGTAACATGTCCGGGATAAAATTTTGAACTATTTCAACAATTTTAGCTACTCCCAACCACATCAATTGCTCACACCAATAACTAGACTTTGGGGCATCAATTTCACCTTTTTTCTCTTATTCTCAAACTCCTAACTCACATTGATTTTACATTAAAGCGCTTAGGAGCTTTTTGGATCAAATTACAATCTATTAAAGAACGGATTAGGCTACATATGAGGCTATAAAAAGAACAAGCTAAAGGCTCGACGGGGCTATCTCAAATAATGTACAAAGGTAGGCCAAAATAAGGTATGAACAATGGCTATCAGATAAATTCCTAAACCATCTCCTAAACTTACAATCTTTATTTCGCTTTGCATACACACCAGGAAAGTTCTAGCATTAGTTGCAATAAGGAATACACAATAGTCTTACACACTCATGGCACATGGTCAACTTAATTAGGAGCATTATAGATTCTCGACTGAACAATTACATGAATTCAATTAAAACCAACAATCACAACAAGAGTCACAACTAGAGCCTAGGTGTTTCAAACGTAATGATCCATAACATACTTATGTTATAATGTCATGTGACCCACAAAAACAGTTACATGCAATTAAATGACTAATTTTCTCTTAAGACAATCATCATCCATCCATCATCGAGAAAAACACCGAATTATGACTAAATAACTAACAAAATGAAATAAATAAAATAACTAATACTATCAAGAAGTATACTAAGGAGAAGGTCCTATTTTCTTACAAAACAAGTAGAAAAGTAACTAGCCACCCCACATTTATGCTCAGCACTGTCCCCAGTGCAAATAACAAGATAAAGAACCTGGCTAGTAGTACTTCTCATCCATAATAGGAGTCGTGCCACCTGCATGGAAATCATCATTGGAGCAAATAACAAAGTTATTTGGTACTATTTTTCTTACAAAACAAGTAGCTAAGTAACCAGCCAGTGGGCATAGGAAATGACATAGGCGGCACCTAAGCTATAGCCTATGTTGACATAGGCGGCGCCTAACCTATTGCCTAAGTTGACATAGGCGGCATCTAACCTATCGCCTAAGTTGACATAGGAGGTGCCTAACCTATCGCCTAAGTGAGGCAGTAAGCATAGGCAATGGTACAAGCGGCGTCTAATCTATCGCCTATGTTGACATAGGCAACGGCTAACCTATCGCCTAAGTAAGGCAGTGATCATAGGCAATTGGAAATGCGGCGCACTCTTGGTCGAAAAGGTCCATACCGCAGAGGCTTTGCCCCCGCACCCCCATCGAGGTCAGTGGTAGGATTCGAGAATGGGCCTATCAGTCTGATCCCTACGCTACCACTATAGACCTCATTGAAAGTCACAAAATAAAGTTGCACTGTGAAACTTTTTGGGTCAAATTAACATAATTTGAGGTGCGACTCTAATGCAAATCATACTTGAGCCTTACACATTTGACCAATCCAACTTACTTGTAATGTTCCCATCACTCCTAAACTTACCACCATTGACATGGCTCACTTCCAAATCAAAATTGGTACTAATCTCCTCCTTAGTACTTCATGCACCTACACTTAATCAAAAACAACAAAAATGATTAGAAAGATGGGTTGCCTCCCACCAAGCGCTGTAATTTTGGTCGTGGCTCGACTCTTCTTTTCGCATTTTTGTTTAACATGATAAAGTGAAAATAAAATCATGGGTTGCCTTCCATGTAGCACCTGATTTAACATCGTGGAACGACTCAATTATCTTGACTACTCAAACTTCATCAACATACATCGATGTTACTATTTATACCTCATTTGTTGGATCAAGACAATGCTTTATTCTTAGTCCACCCACTTTGAAGTCACTCACATCCTTGCTTGCAAGTCCAACCAAACCAGCTATGGTCTCCACAAAAGACATATCCTTAACTGGTACATCTCGCTTATCTTCATAGAATACATCAACAATCAAGAAGACACTCATCTCCTTTTGTTTTTTCATAGACCGACATACTTCAAAGCTAAATTCTTTCTTATTGAGCCTAAATTTTATCTCATTCAGCTCCATGTCAACTAACACCCTTCTAGTTGCTATGAATAGCGTACCCAAAATTATGAGTACTTTAAAGTCCACTTCCCAATCAAGAACTACAAAATTGGTAGGAAATATAAAATTAGCAACTTTTACAAGTACATCATGTAGAATCCCAATCAGCCTTTTTACTGATCTATCTGCCATTAGAAGCCGCATGTTAGTGTGCGTAGGATCTCCCAAACCTAATTTCTTAAAAACCCTCAATGGCATAAGATTGATACTTGCCCCAAGATCACAAAGGGCCTTTTCAAACTTTAGCAATCCAATCGTACATGGAACAGTAAATGCTCCCGGATCAGCTTTCTTCTGGATAATAGATCTTGTAGCAATAGCACTATAATGATGAAGATTGTCTACCATTTCATAGGTCACAGTCCTTTTCTTTGTCAACAGGTCTTCCATAAACTTAGCATATCCAGGCATTTGTTCCAGTGCTTCAACTAAGGGCATATTCACTGTCAACTGCTTCAACATAGCCATGAATTTGCTAAACTTGCCATCATCTTCTTTATTCTTTAATCGTTGTGGAAATAGAGCTGGCAGCCTTAGAATTTCAGTTGGGGCAACTTTTACCTCCTTTCTTATGCCTTGCTCCACATCACTAACATGCTTCGGCTTAGTTGGTTGTTCAACTTCCGCACTCTTCTTTTTCAAACCTTCCAACTCCACAGGCACCACTGGAGATTCATGAACCATCTTCCAATCTATTTCAACCTCATCAGTATAAGAGGAAGCTCCTAAACCTGGACTAGATAACATCTTACTGCTCCTAGTGGTAATGGCCATACACAATCCATCAGTCCTCGAATTCTGAACTGTATCACTTGGTAGAGTCCCATTCTTTCTTTGGTTTAATGCCGCGGATAATTGGCTCATCTACTGCTCCAATTGTTTAATAGTAACTGAGTGTGAATTTACAAGTTGACTTATGGAAGATACGTCCCTCTTTATTGTAGTCACCCCAGAATTTGCCACCTCAACTCCCTTTAATACTTTCTCCATCATGTCCTCCATAGATATTTTTCCTGAACTGGTGGCAATATTATCACGGCTTCCAGGAGGTACATATAGTCCACTCCTATTACTTTTATTCTTCCAATCTCCTTGATGGTTCCAACCTTGGTTTCCTTAGACACCACCTCGAAAACTCAACTGATTGTTTAAGTAATTGGCTTCTTCGTCAGAATCGGAGTCAGCCCTTCCCTGTGATGCTACAGCTTTAACCTTCCCTATTTTTCCTGATAATTAATGCTTAGAGAGAAGGTCCATCTTTGGTTTCATGTGAGCCATATCCTGGTCACACTGTTCTTCTCTTTGCCTCTGTTCTGCAGTCATGCTGATAGATTCAGTAGAGCTTGCTACCTCAGAATCCCTGGTATGCCAAGATCTACTCTGCTTTGTCATACGATCTAATATGTCAGATGCCTCAAGAAAAGTAATGTCCATGAATGACCTACCCACAGCATTATCTACCACTGGCTTAGTCACCGAATTCAAAGCCCTACATAATATCTCCATCAAGTGGACATTGGTCATCTGATGATTTGGGCACTGTATCAGTTTCTTTTTGAACCTCTCCCAAGTCTTATGGAGAGCTTCAGTTGGAAGCTGTCTAAAATTGCTTATCTCATCTCTCAATTGTGCTCTCTTGGATGGAAGAAGGAATCTTTCTAGGAAAGCGTCTTTCAGTTACCTCCAATTGTAATAGTGTTGGGAGTCAGCCCGTTTAACCATAGATTTGCCTCTCTAGATAAAGATAATAGAAATAAACACAGCCAGATTGCATTCTGTCCAACCCTTGGATTGTCAAATAATTTGCATGTTGAGATAAAATTAATCAGATGCATATTCGGATCATCACTTGCAAGTCCACCAAATAATAGTGCTAGTAATATTAAACTTGGCTCTAGGTGCCAAGGGCAGAGGAATAATAGCCCTTATGGCACCAGCCCCATCCAAGTCGTCATCATCATCATCAAAAGCAACTTGCACAGCTCAGTGTTCGGGTCCCATCCGATCTTGACGATCTCTGTTGACATTCCTGTTCACTGGTGCAGCCACATCATCTGCACGCCTTGAATTTAATATCTTATCATCACCCAGGTCGTCATCATAAAGATTTGGTACCTGACCTAGGTTATCAGCATTCTTTTGATTTACTTGCGTAGCTACCAATGTAGCTAATCTAGCCAGCTTCTGTTGAGCAGCTATTCTTTCAGGTTCTCTTTGCGCATCTATTCTGCCAATGAGATGTGGTTCAAGATTTATAGGTAATAATGGGTGGCCCAATCCCCGCGTATTTGGCATGCAATTCACTCAACCTGATCAAAACAAAAACAAAAAACAAAAAGTAAAATTTTGGAAATCTTTGATCAAAAGGTCGACTAATAAACACAACTTAGTCAACAACAGTATTCCCCGGCAACGGCGTTAAAATTTGATACGCCCAAATTACACCTCTCTTATGAGAGAGTAAGAGGTCGCTGCAAATATAGAACCCAACCACGTTGTGTGTCGAATCCCATAGGAAATACTGTGTTACTAAGTATTGTAGTTGTTACTGGACTGTTGGTCAGAGGTTCCTGAATGGGGTGTTTTGGTTTAAATTTTAAATGATAGTTACAGTATAACAATGAAGCAATATGTGTATTAATATTTGATCATAGATAATGACAAGTTAGTGTTATGTCCACCTTGTAGCTTTTACATCTCTATTAACTATGAGTAATAAGGATTTATACATGCTTGCACTTATAGAGAGATGTATTCTAATCCTTAATCCAAGTGTTTCTCAACCATCAAGGATTTATTCACCTTAGTTCTCTTGAATCCAAAGTGTACAACCAATCATACGAACTCTCCAAGTAGTTAATCCTGCTATGGCATTAACGTTTAAAATAGAGGTTGGAAACCCTATTTTCTTGTCACTACTCTCTTTTCCAAATAGTAACTTTTCTATTGAACAAGTTATTGCTATAATGGCACATTCCCTATGTTTGCAACCATGAGAATTAAATCATAACGAAGAGAGTAATGATATAAGTGGATTAACACATCATAAATTCAAAAACCCATAGCAATAGAGAGTATACTACAAGTTTTCCATAACCCTAACAAATAAACTTAACTACTCATGAATAAAACGAAAATCACAATAGAAATATTCATCATATCAAAACTTAGAACAATCTTGGTGGAGAAGATGAATAGCAAAAGTAAGAGAGAAAAACGTTTTTCTCTCTCTCTCCTCAAGCTAAGCCACTTTTTCTTGTTTTCAAAATAATACAGAATGTTGAATAATCCCTAAAAATTCAGCCATAAGGCTTTTCATAACATCCTTCTCTAATAAATTACTACTACATCCTTAACTATTTAAAAATATTGAGTTTGCCCGGAAAAAAGTTCCCATCTATCACATTCAGTCCAAAAGCTCTTTCCTTTTATGTGAAGTTTCCTTTGCTATCCACAGGTCCCCAAAGTGTCGTAATCTTCCTTATTAGTACATGAAAATCATGCTAATCATATAGGTCAGCTCACACAACTAAAAATTGACAAAGTTAAAGAATTATATAGTTTATCCTCACAACTTAGCTAAAACATGGGTAAGTTATGGTGCTTTGACGTATAAATACGCCCAACATCAATAGGCCCATGGATCGACTGTGTTTTGGGCCTAAAATCAACTGAGGTATGCCAAAGAGGCTAAGGAGAGGCCTAGTGTGGGCCATTTGTGTGGATGAGGCCAATTTGGGGTTCAAATGGGCAAAATGGGGCAAACTAGCCTTTTTCGAGCTTGGATCGTCTACTGCCGCCTATGAATTTGGGGGTGGGCCCATGGATCGAGCGTATTTTAGGCCTAAAATCAACTGAGGCATACCAAGGAGGATTGGGATCGGCCTAGTGTGGGGTGTTTGTATTGATGAGGCTAATTTGAGGTTCAAACGGGCCAAACAGGGAAAACTAGCCTTTTTCTTGCCAAGCTCGTGCACTGCTGCCTATGAGCGTGGGGATGGCTCTATGGATTGGGCATCTTTTGGACCCTAAATTGATCGAGGCATGCCCGGAGGGATTTAGAGTAGCCTAGTGTGGGCCATTTTTGTTGTTAAGGCAAATTTATGGTTCAAATGAGCAAAATAGGGCAAACTAGCCCTTTTTGGCCAAGGCTTTTGTACCGCTACCTATGCGCCTGAGGGTAGGCCTGGAGATCTGATATCTTTTGGGCTTAAATTCAACCGATGCATGCTAGGAAGGCTTGGGAGAGGTCTAGTGTAGGCTATTTATGTGTATGTAGCAAATTTAGGTTCCAAACGGGTGAAACAGGGTGAACTGGCCCTTTTTAGGCCAGGCTCGTATACCACTGCCTACGAGACCAAGGGCAGGCCAAAGGATCAGGCATCTTTTAGGCCCAAAATTAACAAATGTATGTCATGGAGGCTTGGGAACGGCCTAGTATGGCTCATTTTTATGGATGAGGCCAATTTAGGGTTTAAACGGGCGAAACTAGGTGAACTATCCCTTTTCATGCTAGGCTCGTGTACCGCTACCTTTGAGCCTGCGTGTGGGCCCATTACTCGGGTGTCTTTTAGGCCTAAAATTGACTGAGGCGTACCAAGGAGGCTTAGACATGAACTAGTGTGGGCCGTTTGTGTGGATGAGGCCAATTAGGTGTTTAAATAGGTTAAACAGGTTAAACTAGCTCTTTTCAGGCCAAGCACGTGTATCGCTACCTACGAGCCCAAGGGTGGGACCATGGATTGGGCTTTTTTAGGGCCCAAATCCAATCGAGGCATGCCAGGAAGGCTAGGGAGCAGCCTAGTGTGGGCCGTTTGAGTGGATTAAGGCAATTTAGGGTTCAAACAGTTGAAGCGCGCGAACAAGTCCTTTTTTCGCCAGGCTCATGGATCGCTGCCTTTGAGCCCAGGGGTGGGCCTAAGGCTCGAGAATCTTTTAGGCCCATATTCTACTAAGGCGTGCCAGGGAGACTAGGGAGTGTCCTAGTGTTTGCCATTTGTGTGGATAAGGCCAATTTGGGATTTAAACAGGCAAAACGGTGCGAACTGGCCCTTTTTAGGCTAGGCTTATGTACTGCCACCGCCTATGATCTAGGGGTTGGGCCCGTGGATCATGTACCATTGCCAATGAGCCTAGGGGTGGGCCCATGGCTCGAGCATATTTTGGGCCTAAAACTGATCGAGGCATGCTTGGGAGGCTTAGGAGCGGCCTAATCTAGGCCGTTTGTGCGGATGAGCCCAATTTGTGGTTCAAACAGGCGAAACGGGGCGAACTGGACCTTTTTAGTCTAGGCTCATGTACCATCGCCAATGATCTAGGGGTGGGCCCAAAATTTACCAAGGCATGTCTAGGAGGCTTGGGAGCAACCTAGTGTGGGCCGTTTATGTGGATGAGTCCAATTTAAGGTTTAAATTGGAGAAATGGGGTGAAATGTCCCTTTTTGGGTCAGGCTCGTGTACCGCCGCATATGATCCTAGGGGTGGGCCCATGGCTCGACCGTCTTTTGTACCTAAAATCGACTGAGGCGTAACAAGGAGGCTAAGGAAGGACCTAGTAAGGGCAGTTTATGTGGATGAGACCCATTTGGGGTTCAAACGGGCAAAATGGGGTGAACTGGCCCTTTTCAAGCCAGGCTTGAGTACTATCGCCTACGAGCACGATGGTGGGCCTATGGATCAGGCATCTTTTAGGCCTAAAATCAATTGAGGAGTGCTAGGCTGGCTTGGGAGTGGCCTAGTGTAGGCCATTTGAGTGCATAAGTCCAACTTTGTGGTCAAACAAAAGAAATTGGGTGAACTGGCCTTTTTTGGGCCAGGCTCATATACCACCATATACGAGCTCGGGGATGGGCCCATGGCTTGGATATCTTTTGGGCCCAAAATTGACCGAACGATGCTAGAGAGGCTTGAGAGTGGCCTAGTGTGGGCCGTTTGTATGGATGAGGACAATTTGGGGTTCAAACGGGCAAAATGGGGCGAACTATCCCTTTTCGAGCCAGGCTCGTGTACTGCCGCCCATGAGCTTGAGGGTGGGCCTGTGGCTTGGGCGTCTTTTGGGCCCAAAATTGATCGAGGCATGCTAGGAAAGCTTAAGAGCGGTGTAGTGTAGGCTATTTGTGTGGATGATGCCAATTTTGGGGTAAATGGGCAAAACGGGGGAAACTGGCCCTTTTTAGGCCAAGCTCGTGTACCGATAACCTATGAGCCCGGGGTGGGCCCATGGATCGGGTGTCTTTTGGGCCTAAAATCATCCGAGGTATACCAGGGAGGTTTGGGAACGACCTAATATGGGCCGTTTGTGTGGATTAGGCCAATTTAGGGTTCAAGTGGGCAACACAGGGTGAACTGGCCCTTTTTGGCCTAGGCTCTTGTACTGCTACCTATTCGCTTGAGGGTAGGCCTGGGGCTCTGATATCTTTTGGGCCTATATTTAACGGACGCATGCCAGGAAGGCTTGGTAGAGGTCTAGTGTAGGCCATTTATGTGTATGTAGCAAATTTAGGTTTCAAATAAGTGAAACAGGTTGAACTGGCACTTTCTGGCTAGGCTCGTGTACCGTCGCCTACGAGCCCAAGGGTAGGCCTATGGATCAGGCATCCTTTGGTCCTAAAATTGACAAATGTATGCCAGGGAGGTTTGGGAGTGGCCTAATATGGGTAATTTTTATGGATGAGGCCAATTTGGGGTACAAACGGGCGAAACTAGGTGAACTGGCCCTTTTCATGCTAGGCTCGTGTACCGCCTCCTTTGAGCCTGGGTGTGGGCCCGTGACTTGGGTGTCTTGTGGACCCAAAATTGACTGAGGCGTACCAAGGAGGCTTGGAAATGACCTAGTGTGGGCCGTTTGTGTGGATGAGGCCAATTTGGTGTTTAAACGGGTAAAATAGGGTAAACTAGGTCTTTTTAGGCCAAGCTTGTGTATTAATACCTACAAGCCCGGGGTGGGACCATGGATTGGACTTCTTTAGGGCCCAAATCTGACCGAGGCGTGTCAGGGAGGCTAGGGAGCAGCCTAGTGTGGGATGTTTGAGTGGATTAAGGCAATTTGGGGTTCAAACAGGTAAAATGAGCGAACCGGCCCTTTTTTCGCCAGGCTCATGTATCGCCTATGAGCCCAGGGGTGGGCCCAAGGTTCGAGCATCTTTTAGGCCTATATTCTACTAAGGTGTGCCAGAGAGACTAGGGAGTGGCCTAGGGTTGGCCGTTTGTGTGGATGAGGCCAATTTGGGATTTAAACGGGCAAATCGGTACGAACTGGCCCTTTTTAGGCTAGGCTCATGTACTACCACCACCTATGATCTAGGGGTTGGGCCCATGGATCGTGTACCATCGACAATGAGCCTGGGGGTAGGCCCATGGCTCGAGTGTATTTTGGGCCTAAAATTTACCGAGGCATGCTTGGGAGGCTTAGGAGCGGCCTAATCTGGGCCGTTTGTGCGGATGAGCCCAATTTGTGGTTCAAACAGGCGAAATGGGGCGAACTGACCCTTTTTAGGATAGGCACATATACCATCGCCAATGATCTAGGGGTGGGCCCAAAATTGACCAAGGCATGTCTGGGAGGCTTGGGAGCGACCTAGTGTGAGTTGTTTGTGTGGATGAGTCCAATTTAAGGTTTAAACTGGAGAAATGGGGCAAACTGGCCCTTTTTAGGTCAGGCTTGTGTACTGCCGCATATGATCCTAGGGGTGGGCCCATGGCTCGAATGTCTTTTATGCTTAAAATCAACTGAGGCGTACCAAGGAGGCAAAGGAACGACCTAGTATAGGCGGTTGGTATGGATGAGACCCATTTGGGGTTCAAACGGGCAAAATGGGGTGAACTATCCCTTTTCAAGCCAGGATCGAGTACTATCTCCTATAAGATCAGGGGTGGGCCCATGGATCTGGCATCTTTTAGGCCCAAATCAATCAAGGAGTGCTAAGCAGGCTTGGGAGTTGCCTAGTGTATGCCATTTGAGTGGATAAGTCCAACTTGGTGTTCAAACAAAAGAAATTGGGTGAACTGGCCTTTTTTGGGCCAGGCTCATGTACCACCACCTACGAGCTCGAGGATGGGCCCAAGGCTCGAATATCTTTTAGGCCTAAAATTGACCGAACGATGCTAGAGAGGCTTGGGAGTGGCCTAGTGTGGGCCGTTTGTATGGATGAGGACAATTTGGTGTTCAAATGGGCGAAATGGGGTGAACTATCCCTTTTCGAGCCAGGCTCGTGTACCGCCGCCCATGAGCTTGGGAGTGGGCCCGTGGCTCGGTCTAGTGTAGGCCATTTGTGTGGATGAGGCCAATTTTGGGTTCAAATGGGCAAAACGAGGAAAATTAGCCCTTTTTAGGCCAGGCTCGGGTACCGACGGCCTATGAGCCCGGGGTGGGCCCCATAGATCGGGTGTCTTTTGGGCCTAAAATCAACCGAGACATGCAAGGGAGGCTTAGGAGTGACCTAATAGGGGCTGTTTGTGTGGATTAGGCCAATTTGGGGTTCAAGTGGGCAAAACAGGGTGAAATGGCCCTTTTCGGGCTTGGCTCGTGTACCGCCGCCTATGAGCCTAGGGTTAGGCCCATTGTTCAGATGTATTTTCTGCCCAAAATTGATCGAGGCATGGAAGAGAGGCTTGGGAGCTACCTAATATGGGCCTTTCGTATGGATGAGGACAATTTGGTTTTCAAACATGCGATTTACGGCAAACTGGCCCTTTTCCGGCTAGGTTCCTATACCACTGCCTACGAGCTCAGGGGTGAGCTGTGGCTCGGGCGTCTTTTGGTCCCAAAATTGACCGATGCGTTCCAAGAAGGGTTGGAAATAGAATAGTGTTGGCCGTTTGTGTGGATAAGGCTAATTTGTGGTTCAAACAGGAGAAACGGGTTGAACTGGCCCTTTTTGGTCCAAGCTCGTGTACCGCCGCCAACGAGCCCAAGAGTAGGCCCGTGGCTCGGGTATCTTTTGGGCCTAAAATTGACCGAGGCATGCCAGGAAGGCTTGGGAGCGGCATAGTGTAGTCCGTTGGTGTTGATGAGGCCAATTTGGGGTTCAAACGGGCAAAACAGGTAAACTGGCCCCTTTTGGACCAGGCTCATGTACCACCGCCAATGAGCCTGGGGGTGGACCGATGGCTCAGGCATCTTTTGGGCCTAAAATTGACCAAGCCATGGCAGAGTGGCTAGTTATCAGCCTAGTGTGGGCCATTTTTGTTAATAAAGCCAATTAAGGGTTCAAACGAGCGAAATAGCGCAAACTGGCACTTTTCAGGCCAGGCTCGTATGCCGCCCATTGCATATGAGCCTGAGGGTGGGCCTTGGGCTCGGGAATATTTTGGGTTTTAAATTGACCGACACATGACAGGAAGGCTTGGGAGTGGCCTAGTGTGGGCCGTTTGTATGGATGTGGCTAATTTGGGTTTCAAACTGGCAAAACAGGGCAAATTAGCCTTTTTCGGGCCAGACTAGTGTACTGCCGCCTACGAACTTGGGGGTGGGCCCGTGGATCATGTGTTCTTTTTTCCCAAAATCAACTGAGGCATACCGAGGAGGCTTGGGAGCAACCTAGTGTGGTTCGTATATATGTATGAGGCTAATTTGGTGTTCAAACAGGCGAAACGGAGAAACTGCCCTCTTTGGACCAAGCTCATGTATGGCGCCTACAAGCCCGGGGGTGGGCCCATAACTCGGGCATATTTTGGACCCAAAATCGACTGAGGTATGCCAAAGAGGGTTGGGAGTAGCCTATTGTGGGTCGTTTGTGTTTATGAGGACAATTTAAGGTTCAAACAGGCAAAATAGGATGAACTTGACCTTTTTGGGCTAGGCTCATGTACCGTCTGCCTACAAGCCTGGAGTTAGGCCCGTGGCTCGGGTATTTTTTCAACCCAAATTTGACCGAGGCGTGTACGGGAGGCTTGGGAGTGACCTAGTGTTGGCTGTTTATATGGATGAGGCCAATTTAGGGTTAAAGCGGGTGAAATAGGGTAAACTGACCCTTTTTGGGCCAGGCTCGTGTACCTCCAGCTACGAGCCCAAGGCTGGGCCCATGGATCGGGTGTATTTTGGGCCCAAAATTGATTGAGACATGCTAGGGAGGTTTGGGAGTGGCCTAGTATGGGCTGTTTGTATGTATGAGGCAAGATTAGGGTTCAAACAAGCAAAACGTGGCGGACTGGCCCTTTTAGGGGCATGGTAATTTACCGCCACCTATGATCTAGGGGTTGGGCGCATGGCTCAGGCGTCTTTTGGGTACAAAAGAAATCGAGGCAGGATAAGGAGGCTTGGGAGCAGCCTAGTATGGGGTGTTTCTGTGGCTGAATGAAATTTAGGACTCAAATGGGCTAAACAGAAGGAACTGGCCCTTTCCGGGCCAGGCTCATGTACCGCCGCCTACGAGCTTGGGGTAGGCTCATGGCTCGAGCGTCTTCTATGGATAAAATTGACTGAGGTATGTCAAGGAGGCTAAGAAGCGGCCTAGTGTAGGCCGTTTGTGTGGATAAGGCCAACTTGGGGTTCAAACGGGCGAAATGGGGCGAACTGACCCTTTTTGGGCCAGGCTTGTGTACCGCCACAAACGAGCCTAGGGTGGTCCCGTGGCTCGGGTTTATTTTGGGAAAAATTGATCGAGACATTCCAGGGAGGCTTGGGAGTAGCCTAGTATGGTCTGTTTGTGTAGATGAGCCCAATTTGGGTTTCAAACGGGTGAAACAGGGTGAACTAGCCCTTTTTAGGCCAGGCTCATGTACTGCTGCCTACGAGCCTGGGTCTGGGCCCGTGGATCGGGTGTCTATTAGAACCAAAATTGAATGAGGCATACCAGGAGGCTTGGGAGTAACATAGCGTGGGCCGTTTCAGTTAATGAGGCCGATTGAAGGTTCGAACGGGCAAAACGGGGCGAACAGACTCTTTTTAGGCCAGGCTTGTACACCACTACCTACGACCCTGGCGGTGGGACCATGCTTTTGTCATTTTTGGGTTCAAAATTAATCGAGATTTGTTAGGGAGGCTTGAGAGCGGTCTAGTATGGGTCGTTTATGTGAATGAGGGCAAATTAGGGTTCAAATGGGTAAAAAAGGGAAAATCGGCCCTTTTCGGCGCAGGCTCGTGTATAGCCGCCTATGAGCTCAAGAGTGGATGCCTAGCTCAGGAATATTTTAGGCCCGAAATTGACCAAGTTATGCCAAGGAGGCTAGTATGGGCCGTTTATTTGGATGAGGCCAATTTGGGGTTCAAACGGGCAAAACGAGGCAAACTTAACTTTTTTGGGCCAGGCTCGTGTTCCCTACCTACGAGCCCGGGGGTGGGCCCATGGCTTGGGTGTCTTTGAGAATACTCAAATTACACTCTTCAATGGGTGTAAACGATCGTTGTCAAAGTAAAACTCAACTAGGTTGGGGTCGAATCCCACAGGGAATAGGATGTGAGCTCAAGTTGTTTACGATTTAATTCGCTGGTAGTGTACTGTTTCCTGAAATAGGGGTTTTAACTCTGCATAAATTTGTTTATCACATTGAACATAATGTTTGTAACCAAGATTTTATGAGATAACCAGGATTATGTTCACTAGGGCTTATGGAACATGACAGATGCTACCATTAACTCAAGGTTCTCAAGGTGGTTAGGATGACAAGCTATCTTTATTGATGGTATGCTCAAATGTCTCTCAACCTATTCGAGCGTCTAATTTCCTAATCCTCTCGGACTTAGGGAATCACAACTCATTGCCCAGATTTTAGATACGGTTAATCAACCTCGTTACAGCGCTGATTATTAAATGAAGCCTTTCCGAGTCCTTGTTGATAATTCACTTCCTACTGTTTATGATTTCTTTCTCAAGAAAACCAAAATAGGTATGCCTATTGTTTGCAACCAACAGACATAAATTCTAATCTCAGAATTACCAATAAATCCCAACACTTATTAAACCTTGAGTAATTAATTAAAAACTTATCATAATTTAACCCTAGATTCCATAATCTAGGTTAAGAGTGTTTAGCTACTCATGATGCAAGAAAAAAGCACACAATTTGAAGTCGTAACTGGAAAGATAAACTTACTAGAATGAAGGAAATCAAAAGTGTTCTTCTAATTGAATCACAAGAAAAAACTCTAAAATATTGTTCGCAGAGAGAGAGAAAAATTGTACATTGTCAATATGTGAATGAATAGCTGGATAGCTCGATAATTTCATAATAATAAGAACCCTAAAACAAGGCGTTAAAATAGTAAAACCTAAATAAGGAAATAAAATTAAAACTTTCATACTTTCTTTGGAATAGACGACAGCGCCCATGGCGGCCTATCATGATCTTGATGGACTATCACGGACGTCGTCAGCTTCTCTACAATTTTAGATTTTGCTGCCTAAGGTTGACGACGATGATGATGTCCTATCAGGATCTTGACGACGTGTTTTGAAGGTCATCAAAAAGATTCTTGCAACTCTCTTATTCTGTTTAGGGTTGACGTCACCCATGACAACCTATCACCAGGCTGACAACATGTCATGGATGTCATCATTCACACTTAGCTCTCTATTTACTTCCGATTTTAGTCTTTTTTCTTCCTTTATTCGTGTTTCTCCCTATTCTCTAATTTTGCTGCAAAATCAAAGTAAACTGATCAAAAAAGATTAAAGTTTCTCAAGACTTTGCAATTATTTATAGGTAAAAGCTTTAAATATTTTAGTATGGGCTCACACATCAATACGCTCAACTCAAACAATTGCTTGTCCTCAAGCAACCATAACATAACTAAGAGTATACAAAGTACAATTCAGTAGCTAACTACTCATATCAGTTCAAATACATGTATCATCTCCAAAGTTAGTAAAAATAAGAGCAACTGTGTCTATTATTGAAAAGACCCATGAAACTCACAAGAATCAAGTTATGGCAAAAATTTCAGCAATAACAACCCAGCACATACCCAAATCCCATTATCTGAATAAGACAGTGATTAGCAACATACCTACTGTGCCCTCACAACAAAGAAATCCCTTTTTCACTCATATCAGAATTTATAAACACAGGGATAAACACAAGACTCACTCTCAGAACGAATGTCCAACATTGCGCATCAAATACCATAGGCTTGCCCTTATAGTCAATACCTAAGCCTTCAGACAGGTTAGTTAGGATCACTATAGGGCTTTTCTTAAGTATGTAACGTAGGCTAGGGGCTGGTATGATATTCCTGGAAATTTCAGAGTGACTCAGCTTCCTTGACACTACATTAGACTCTTGGGGTTTCAACTCTTAACCTTCTTTTGTTCCCTCTTTTATTTATCATGCATGCTCAAGATGGATGCATTCTTTTTAATTAACTGATTATCTTTCTATCATTTTTCACACAATTATCTCCTTTCTTTTTTTTTTTCACCGCACCTAGTTTTTTATTCATCCTTCTTATTCTATCTCTCTTCATACACAGATTGCATCACGCACCCTTATAATAGCCACCCTCAACTTAGGTTATTTGCCTAAGTCAACGTGCATAGTGTCAAAACAGGACCAGGTCCAAAATAGGTTCATTATGATGTAAATGGGAAGGTAAAAAGTGTACAGGAAAGAAATAGGCTATTGAGGCTCAAACAGGGATCAAGGGATATTATTCACATTGGGAAGGTCATTTAGGCTAACATGGGCTAACATGCAAAAACAGCCTATGATCCTTTTCTAACGCCTATCCTATGACTATGGAACGGTTAACAAGGCAAGTTCTAGATTTAACACACAACAGAAACTAAGTAAGACATTACACACACATGGAACACAAGTATCTTGCATATAGTGCTTTTCCGGTTCATGCACTTGTTTAACATAGGTTATTCATTTACCATACTAATGCCACAAAAAGATACACCGTGGTCACAATGGATACAAGTAACATAGTACATAATAGATTATTCCGATGGAGAAGTACTTAAAAAATCACAAAATAAGCTAACTACCTCAAGTAATTGTACTACTCCTAATTATCTACAGAATATGTCACAACAATAATTTACCCTACACCCTCAACTTAAAATCAAAAATAAAATTCACTAAGGGTTAGAGTATACCTGAAGATAGTCAAGTACATGAATCCTAGGTCTTCGACCCTGCTACTGCATCATCTGCTGTCTTCTCCCCATCAGGAGCATCTAGCTTTGAGGTGGTTGGAGCCTGGCTAGATGAAACACATACAGCCCTAGCCTCGATGGCTACTTCCCATTTCTTAGTATCAACTAGGGACTCTAATCTTGCTTTCTTCAACTCCTCCTTCTCAACCCTTTTTTTGCCTTTTTTTTGCTTTTCTTTTTTCCTTACTATTTGTCTTTTCTCTCTTATTCTTGCCCTTATTTTCCCCCTTTTTCTTCTTTTTCTTTGGCGAGTCTGCGGTGAGATCAAGTACAGGAATTTATTTCTCTAATTCTTCCACAACCGGACCAGTTGGCATCTTAATTTAGTGTTGCTACAACACCCCAACATCTACCTTTACTTTGTTCAACATAGCCCTGAATGCAGCAAGATCAGGACCTGTCATCTCCTTTGCTCGTGCATCGAATCTGTTCTCCAAATCTACAACTCGCGCAGGCAATGTCACAAAAGGGTCTAGTGCAACCTTGATTCTTTTGTCCAAAGTAGCAACAAACTATTTGGCAAAGGCATGTATCTGGGCCTTGCACCACTTTGCTTACTTAGCCACCTTCCTAATATTAATAGGCTAAAATGTAAAACCTATTGCTGCTGGAGGAATTGAGGGGCTGGCTTCAGTCTCAGGCACTGAAGCTGCCTGTGCTGAAGAATCTTGTACATCCACATGAGGTGCTTCTCCTACATTTGTAACCAAAGGGTTTGCTGCTACCGCTCATCCCTGTCAAGCCTAAGTCCTGGCTACACCTCATCAAACTGAATAGGGTTGTGAGTCTTTCGAGCACGAACATTTTTATCAACTCCTACAATCTTTGGCACCTCAGCAGCTCTGCACAATTCTATAACAAGACAAGGAAAAGGATAAGAAATTTCGGTATTTGGCATCCTTATCTTTATCTCATCCATAATGATTTCCTCGAAGTTTAAGGGAAGATGTTGCACCAAGCTTGCTACCAAAATAGCTCCGTAATCACCCAAAATATTATCTCCCTCAGTAGGTATTAGCCAGACTCGCACTATGCCCCACCAAAATTTTACCTCCTAAGTCAATAAGGACTCACAGATTCGCTTATATGGGTTTGTCACCCAAGCTAATTCTCCGTCAGCTATGATGTCGGCTAACCAAGGATGGTGTTTGTCCTTATTCTTTATCTGAGCATAGAATGATTGTGTGGTGGCCTGAGGTATGAAGTCCGGGTCGTGCAAGAATCTGTTGATGGTTCTGACTCAAACATCAACTATTACGCCCCTTACTCGTACTTTATCAAAAAGAGGCAGATATGCTACTTTCTCCCTGGTTTGTATATGTTCTCTAACCTAGCTTGGTAATTCACGTAGAACTCTCGAACTAGTGTGGGGAAAAATGAACCTCCTCCTTCTGTAGTTCATCCTAAGCCATATTCTTTGAATTTCTTCTCTACTTCAGGGTATCTGCTTAACCTTTTTGTGATGATCATCTTTTCTTCTTGGATTGGCCTCTTTGCATTCCTTCTATCAGTTCTTTGCATCCTAGCAATATTGATGTCCTCGGCTCTAGGGATTTGCCATTTAGTGTTGTTCCTCACTTTTGGATTCTTACACTTAATAAGAGTCCTCCGAGGTGGAGACTCTTCATCCTTTTGTTGCTCAGTGGATGGGGACCCAAAAAATGTTCCCTCGAACTTAGATTCTTCATACCCTACTTGATTCCCTTCATCAGAGTCAATATGTTCAGACTCATACTGTTTAGAATCACCCTTTTCAGAGCCCTCTTGCTCAGAAGCTGTGGTCGACTCAGTATCATCAGTGTTCTCTACCTCAATTGGTGGAGGTGGTGGAGTTTTCTTTAGACATTGTTTCTTTTTTAACATACTGAGCAAGAGTTCCTCCTCCTTATCATCAGATTTCTCATTGAGGAGCTTACGACGTACATCATCTTTGGCCGCTTTCTTTGGTTCTATGGGATTCTTTCTTTTTGGTTCCATTTTAAAGTACCTGGAAACATTAGAAGAACATTTGTCAACCCTAAAGATCACAAACAAAAGTACATTAATCATTTAAGCATATTTATGTTTCAGGTTCCAAGTATGACGATAGTTCGTGATAAGCCGTCACGACCGTGATAGCTTATCATGGTTGTCATCAACCTTAGACAGAACCCAACAAATTTTTTTTCACTTTTTGACAACATTCATGATAGGCTATTACAATCGTGATAGCCTATCATAAATGCCGTCATCTCTAAACAAAACCAACTTTAAATTTTTTTAGAGCTTGATCACATTCCTGATAGTCCATCATGATTGTGATAGCCTATCACAAATGTCATCACACTTGTCAGACCCTATTTTAACTTTAACAAAATATTTGGTCCCTATTTTTGCTCAAGATTCACTTATTTTTGAATTGTGAGCTAATTGTTTTTTCAAACCTAGGGTTTGCACCCTCCTTTTCATGTTGAGCTTGGTTCTAGCATCTTGGAGACTTTGGTCTACTTTCATTCATCATACATTATAGGAAAAGAGGTGTTAGAGTAGAGTATACCTGATGGAGGTCTTAAACTAAAGTCACGCACCAAAGAAAGAGTGAAGGAGGAAGATTTTCTTGACTTTTTAGTGTAACCCACCCACAAAGGAATATTGTTTTCTTAGAGTGTTTTTGCAAAGGTTAGAAAATATTTTAACTAAGGAAATAAATAGCTAAAGAAAAAAAGGTTAAAAGCAGTGGAAATTTAAAAAGGTTCGCAATTTGGGTCGGGTTGGATCTGCTTAAAGTTAGGCCTAATTTTTAGATTTTAGGCTTTGTTCTAACGAAGATTTGTGATGGCTTGTCACGAGTGTGATATCCCATCACGATTGTCTTCACCCTTAAGCAGAGAATTTCTTAACCCTGATCTTACTGATGACAATCATGATAGCTTGTCACAGTTGTGACGGCTTGTCATGGATGTCATCATGACCTTTCAGCTGACCTTTTCATTTTTTTCACCTTCTCTATACTAAATCCTAATTTTAAAAATAAAAACACTTGCTTAAACATAAAAACTTTGGGTTGCCACCCAATAGCACTTAATTTGCTGTCGTGGCATGACTTGATTATCTTGCCTACTCAGACTTCGCCAAGACAACCTGTTGTTACCCTTTTTCCATCATCATAGAAGACGTCAACAATCGAGAAAAAATTCATATCATTATCTTATTACATGGGTTGATGCATTTTGAATCTTGCCTCTTTTTTACAGAGCCTAAACTTAAGTTCGTTCAACTCCATGTCAACTATTACTCTTCCTGTTGCCAAGAATGGCCTACCTTAAATAATGGGTACCTCAAAGTCCACATCACAATCCAATACCAAAAAATCAGTAGAAAGAATAAAGTATGCTACTTTTACCAACACATCATGCAAAATTCCAACGGCCACTTTATCGACCTATCTGCTATTACGAGTCGTATGTTAGTGAGTGTAGGAGCTTCTAAACTGAGCTTCTTATACACAGCCAGTAGCATAAGATTTACGCTGGCACCCAAATCACACAATGCCTTTGCAATATCCAGTGACCCAATTTTACATAACATAGTGAACGCTCCTGGGTCAGCCTTCTTTTGTCCTAAGAATCGTGTGGAAACCATGCTACAATGGTAGAGATTGTCCACCTGCTCACTGCTGACCTTTCTTTTCTTCGTGACGACGTCTTTCATGAACTTTGATAGCCTGGCATTTGCTCAAGTGCCTCATTCAAGGGCACGTTAATTGTCAGTTGCTTGAGTATTGCCAAATACTTCCCGAATTTTGCATCATCGACCTTTTTCTTCAATTGTTAAGGAAAGGGAAGTGGTGGTCTAGGGATAGTCTTTAACACCACTTCCTCTTCCTTCTCTAAATCATCAGCAGAACTATCCAGCTTCTTAGACTCTACTGCATTACTTTCTTTTGGTTCATCAACCATTACCTCATCTTCTATCGATTTGCCCAAAGAAGGGCCTAGTAACATTTTACCACTCCGAGTGGTGATCTTCATACATGAGCCATCATTCTTCAGATTCTAAACTGTATCACTAGGTAAAATATCACTTTTTCTCTGGTTCAGTGTAGCAGAAAGTTGACTCATCTGCTACTCCAACTGCTTAATAGAAGTTGAGTGTAAGCTAACCAACTGACTGAGTGTAGAGAATTCAGTCTTCATAGTAGTTACCCCCGAGTTGGTAGCTTCCACCCCCTTCAACAATGTTTCCATCATGTTCTCCATGGATATCTTTCCAAGGCTAGTTGTTGCAGCATCCCGACTTCCATGAGGAATATATAAACCACTCCTATCATTATTTCTTCTCCAATGTCCCTTCCCTATCTTTATAATCAGGCTTTTCATAAAAGTTTTGACCTTGGTTCCCTTGGATATTACCTTGGAAACCCCTCTGATTGCTCACATTGTTTGCCTCTACATCAGCACTCGTAGCCATAGTACCTTGAGATTCTACAACCTTAACCATTTCGGTCTTGCCTGATAGCAAATGCTTATTCAGCAAGTCCATCTGTGTCTTTAAGTAGGCCATGTCCTAGTCTTGCTCCTCATTTCTTCTATGCTGCTCCACAGTCGTACTACCCAAAACAGTCGGGTTAGCTACCACAGAATCCATGGTGAGCCAAGCCCAACTCTGCTTGGTCATTCTATTAGCATGTCTGAAGCATCCAGAAAAGAGAGGTCAATGAACGAACCACCTGCAGCATTGTCTACAATTGCTTTGTTACAGAGTTAAAAGATCTATACAAGGTATCCATCAAGTGCAGATCCGTCATATTATGGTTCGAACACTATGCCAACTTCTTCTTAAATTTCTCTCAGGTCTCGTGCAATGCTTCGGTAGGGAGCTTCCTGAAATTACTGATTTCATCCCTCAACTGTACCCTCCTGGATAGTGGAAAGAACTATTCTAGGAACGCCTCTTTAAACTGTCTCCAGTTGTTTATAGAATCAGGCTCAGCTCATTTAACCACTTGTTGCCTCTACAGATAGAGACAAAGGAAACAATCTCAACCGGATCACATTCTGGCTCACTTCCGGATTGTAAAAAATGATTTGCAAATGGTGATGAAGTTCACCAAATACATGTTTGGGTCACACCAAGTAAGCCTCCAAATAGCCCCTTCAGATTCAGGAGTTGGATCATGGTGGTTGTTATGCTGAATTTTGCACCTGGTGCCAATGGTGGAGGAATTATAGCACCCATTGCACCAGCTCCATCCATTCCTTCATCATCTTCATCAGCCTCATAATGAATAGGCTGTTGACCATACCTTCGTCAGACTAGACGTTTCCTATTGCCATTTTGCATCACTGTTGTAGCAATTTGCTCAGTTTGCCTTGGGTTTTAAGGATTCAAAAATTCCTCATCACCCAATTCTTCATCATCAGGGTTCTGGTGACGTACTTGTTAATCCAAATTATTTACGTTCACCTGAGCCACGGTCAAAGAGGCTAGTCTACCGCATCCTGTTGGTCAACCATTCTCCCTATCAGCTGAGGTTCCAGATTGATTGGTAATAACTGTTATGCGGAGCTTCTTGTTTTTGGCATAAACAACATAGTACCTACAATAGAAAAAAATAACAAATAAACATAAATGAAGGAAACTAAACTAACAACAAATTAGTGCACACAATCTTTCAGTTTACAACCGTATTGCCCGGCAACGGAACCATTTTTGATAACGCTCAATTTACACTCTTGAATTGGTGTAAGTGATCGTTGTCAATAAAAAACCCAACTAGGTTGGGGTCGAATCCCACAGGGAATAGGGTGTGAACTCAAGTTGTTTTATGATTTAATTTCTGGTAGTTTACTATTTCCTAAAATAGGGGTTTTAGTTCTGTAGAAAATTGTTTATCACGTTGAACTTAATGTTTGTAACCAAGATTTTATAAGATAACCAGGATTACGTTCACTAGGGCTTACGGAACATGAGATATGCTACCATTAACTCAAGGTTCTCACGGTGGTTAGGATGACAAGCTATCTTTATCGATGGTATGCTCAAATGTCTCTCGACCTATTCGAGCATCTAATTTCCTAATCCTCTCGAACTTAGGGAATCGCAACTCACTACCCAGATTTTACCTTAGATTAATCAACCTTGTTACAGAGCTGATTATTAAACAAAGCCTTTTCGAGTCCCTATTTATAATTCACTTCATACTGTTTATGATTTCTTTCTCAAGCAAACCAAAGTAGGTACGCCTATTGTTTGCAACCAACAGACATAAATTCTAATCTCAAAATTACCAAGAAATCCTAACACTTATTAAACCTTGAGTAATTAATTAACACCCTATCATGACCTAACCCTAGATTTCATAATCCAGGTCAAAAGTGTTTAGCTATTCATGATGCAAAAAATAAGCATACAATTTGAATTCATAACTAGAAAGATTAACTTACAAGAATGAAGGAAATCAAAAGATTAACTTACAAGAATGAAGGAAATCAAAAGTGTTCTTCTAATTGAATCACAAGGTAAAACTATAAAATATTATTCTTAGAGAGAGAGAAAAATCGTATATTGTTAATTTGTCAATTAATAACTAGATAGCTCGATAATTTCATAATAATAAAAACCATAAAACAAGGATTTAAAATAGTAAATCCAAAATAAGCAAATAAAATTAAAAGTTTCATACTTTCTTTGGAATAGATGACGGCAACCATGATGTCCTATCATGATCTTGACGGCCTATCACAGACGTCGTCATCTTCTCTACAATTTCAGCTTCTGCTACCCAAGGTTAACGATGATGGTGACGTACTATTAGGATCTTGAAGGCATGTCATGAAGATCATCAAAAAGCTTCCTGCAACTCCTATCTTCTGTTTAGGGTTGACGTCATCCAAAATAGCCTATTACCAGGCTGACAATGTGTCATAGATGTCATCATCCACACTTAGCTCTTTATTTACTTCCAATTTCAGTTGTTTTGCTTCCTTTATTAGTGTTTCCCCCTCTTCTCTACTTTTTCTACAAAATCAAAGTAAACTGATCAAAAACGACTAAAGTTCCTTAAGACTTTATAATTATTTATAGTTGAAAGCTTCAAATGTGTTACTGTGGGTCACACATCAGTCTTTTGGGCCCAAAATTGATCGAAGCATGCCAGGGAGGCTTAGGAGTACCATAGTGTGAGATTTTTGTATGCATGATGCCAATTTGGGGTTCAAACAGAAAAAATGAGGAAAAATGGCCCTTCTCGGGCGAGGCTCATGTACCGCTACCTATGAGCCTGGGGATAAGCACGTGGCTTGAACGTCTTTTATGCCCAAAATCGACCGAGGTATGCCAATGAGGCTTGGGAGTGGCCTAGTGTGGGCCGTTTGTATGAATGAGGCTAATTTTGGGTTCAAATAGGTGAACTGGCCCTTTTTTGGCCAGGCTCATGTATCGTCACCTATGAGCCCGGTGGTAGGGCCATGGCTCGAGCATTTTTTCCGCCAAAAATCAACTGAGGCATGCTAGGGAGGCTTGAGAGAGGCCTAATATAGGCTGTTTCTGTGGTTGTGGCCAATTTGGGGTTCAAATGGCTGAAACGGGACAAACTGGCCTTTTTCAGGTCAGGCTTGTGTACCATCGCTGATGAGCCAGGGGTGGGCCCATTGTTTTGCACCTAAAATCAATTGAGGCAGGACAGGAAGTCTTAGAAATGACCTAGCGTGGGCCATTTGTATGGATAAGTCCAATTTGAGGTTTAAACTAGGCTCGTGTACTGCTGCCTATGAGACTGGGGGTGGGCTCGTGGCTCGACTATATTTTGGGCCTAAAATTGGCTGAAGCATACCAAGGAGGCTAAGGATTGGCCTAGTGTGGTCCGTTTCTATAGATGAGGCCAATTTGGAGTTCAAAGAGGTGAAATGGGGCAAACTGGACCTTTTTGGGCCAAGCTTATGTACCTCTGCATACGAGCCCGGGGGTGGACCTATGGCTTGAGCAATTTTTAGGCCTAAATTCTACCAAGGCATTCCAGGGAGCTTGGGAGTGTCCTAGTGTGGGACGTTCATGTGGATGAGGCCAATTTGGGCTTCAAATGGAAGAAACGGGCTAAACTGACCCTTTTCAAGCTAGGTTCATGTACCGCTGCCTACGAGCCCAGGGATAGGCCTAAGGCTCAGATATCTATTTGGCCCAAAATTGACCGAGGCATGCCAGGGAGGCTTGGGAGTGGCCTAGTGTGGGCCATTTATGTGGATGAGGCCAATTTGGGGTTCAAACAGGCAAAACGGGGCAAACTAGCCCTTTTCAGGCGAGGCTCGTTCACCACCGCCTACGAGCACAAAGGTGGCCCCATGGCTTGGGCATATTTTGGGCCTAACATTTACTGACACATGCCAGGGAGGCTTGGGAGTGGCCTTGTATGGGCGTTTTGTATGGATGAAGCCAATTTGATGTTCAAATAGGCGAAACGGGGCAAACAATCCCTTTTTGGGCCAGGCTCAAGCACCGCCGCCTTTGAGCCCGGGGATGGACCCATGGCTCAGGTATTTTTTGGGCCTAAAATCAATCGAGGCATGCCAGGGAGCCTTAGGAGCATCCTTGTGTGGTTCGTTTGTATGGATGAGTCCAATTTGGGGTTCAAATGGGAGAACTAGGGAAAACTGGCCCTCTTCGGTCTAGGATTGTGTATCGTTGCCTACGAGCCCAAGGTCCAGCCGATGGCTCGAATGTCTTTTGGTCCTAAAATTAATCGAGGCGTGCCAGAGAGGCTTTGGAGAGGCCTAGTGAGGGTTGTTTGTATGGATGAGGTCAATTCGGAGTTCAAAGCGGTGAATCAGGGTGAACTAGCCTTTTCCGGGCTATGCTCGTGTACCGTCGCCTATGATCCTGAGGGTGGGCTTATGGATCGGGCATTTATTAGGACCAATATTGACCGAGGCGTGCTGGTAAGTCTTGGGAGCAGACTAGTGTGGGCCGTTTGTGTGGATGAGGCCAATTTTGGGTTCAAACGAGCAAAATGGGGGCAAACTAGCCCTTTTTGGGAAAGTCTCGTGTACCGTTGCCTATGAGCTTAGGGTGGGCCTGTGGCTTGAATATATTTTGGGCTAAAAATCGACCGAGGCAAGATAGGGAGGCTTGGAACCAGCCTAGGGTGGACCATTTTTATTGATAAGGACAATTTATAGTTCAAACGGTCAAAATGGGGTGAACAAGACATTTTTGGTCCAGGATCATATACCGCCTCCTAGGAGCCCGAGGTTGAGCCCATGGCTCGAGCGTCTTTTGGGCCCAAAATCAACCAACGCATATTTGGGAGGCTTGTGAGCGGCCTAGTACAAGCCGTTTGTGTGGATGAGGCTGATGTGTGAGCAGATGCTAACATATTTAAGGCTTTTAACTCTAAATAATTGTGAAGCCTTAAGCAACTTTTGTTGTTTTTGATTGTTTTTATTGTTTTAATACAGATACAAGTGATCGAGGAGGAAACCAAAGAAAAGAAGAATAAATAAGCTGAAATCTGGTGTGAATAAGCTAAAGTGTAGCTGACGCCATTTCGGAAGCGTCGTCAGACATGGGACAGGCTGTCAAAGTTGCCGTTAAGCTTAGACAGAACCTGAGGAGTTGAGATGAAATATGATGACGTTTCAGAAGAGCTGTCAAATCTGTGACGAGGTATCAAAATTACCATCAACCTGAAGCAGATCATGCTGATTTCCAATGAAGATGTGACGACATTTTTTACGCGCTGTTAGATATTTGACATGACGTCAGATTTTCCGTTAGAAGAATCAAAAGATAACAATTCAAAGAAATCTTTGATGACATCTTACACACGTTGTCATACATCTGACACGCCGCCAAGATCATCGTCGTCTATTTTGAAGAGAAAATTGGAACCTTAATTTTTGGTTCCTTTTTTAGAATTAAGTATTTATAGCACTTTTCTGGGTTTCAAGAAGGATCCATCAGACAATTAATTCATCTATTATTGAGGATAAAAAATTATATTCTTTCCTCCCTATCTCAAGAACAATATTTCAGTGTTTTTCCGTGTGATTCAAATACAAGTTCACTTTCAATTTCATTTATCATTGTAAGTTAATCCTTTCAGTTATGAATTCAAATTGCATGCTTGTTTCATGCATCATGAGTAGCTAAACTCTTTTAACCTGAATTATGGAATCTAGGGTTACGTTATGACAAGGTGATAAATTAATTATTCAAGGTTTAATAGGTGTTAGGATTTCTTAATAACTCTGATACTATAATTTATGTTTGTTGATTGCGAACAATAGGCGTACCTACTTTTATTTGCTTTAGAAAGAAATCATAAATGGTAGGAAGTGAGTTATCAACAAGGACTCGAAAAGGCTTCGTTTAATAATCAGCACTGTAACAAGGTTGATTAAACTGAGGTAAAATCTGTATAGTGATAAGCGATTCCCTATGTCCGAGAGGATTAGGAAATTAGACGCCTGAATAGGTAGAGAGACATTTGAGCATACCATCGACAAAAATAGCTTGTCATCCTAACTACAGTGAGAACCTTGAGTAAATTTTAGTATCTGTCATGTACCGTAAGCCTTAGTGAACATAATCCTGGTTATTTCATAAAATCTTGGCTACAAACAGTAAATTTAGTAGTGAAAATTGACTCTCTGTAAAAGTCAAACCCCCATTTTTTAAAACCTCAAGCTACCAGTAAAATATTTTGTAAACAACTCGAAGTTCACACCCTATTCCCTGTGGAATTCGACCCCAACCTAGTTTGAGCATTATCAAAAATGGTGTAGTTGCTGGGGATTACGGTTGTAGACTAAAAGTTTGTACGTGATAAGTTATTAATATTTAAGTTTTATGGATTTACGATTATTTTTTATTTTTGTCTATTGTAGGTACTATGTTGTTTATACCAAAAACAAGAAGTTTCGAATAACCGCTATTACCAATCAATTCAGAACCTCAGATGATAGGGACCATGGCTGAGCAACAAGAGGTAGAAAGACTAGCTTCTTTTGCTAGGGCTCAGGTGAATGTGCAGAATATGGGTCAATAAGCACGTCACCAGAACCCTGATGATGAAGACTTGGGAAATGAGGAATTGCTGAATCCTCTAAACCTAAGGCGAGCTGAGCAAATTATTGCACTATTGCAGTGAAATGTCAATAGAAATGGTCCAATCTGAGGAAGGTATGGGCAACAGCCTATTCAATATGAGGCTGATAAAGATGATGAAAAAATGTATGGAGCTAGTGCAGCAGGTGCTATCATTCGTCCACCGTTGGTACCAGGTGCAAAATTCAGCATTACAAGCACCATGATCCAACTCTTGAATCTGAAGCGGTTGTTCAGAGGCTTACCTGGTGATGACCCGAACATGCATTTGGTGAACTTCATCACTATTTGCAAATCTTTCGACAATTCGGGAGTGAGCCAGAATATGATCAGGTTGAGGTTGTTTCCGTTGTCTCTATCTGGAGAGGCAACAATATGGCTGAATGAGTTGGAACTTGATTCTATAACCAACTAGAGACAGTTGAAAGATGCATTCTTAGAACGGTTCTTTCCACCCTCCAAAAGGGTACAGTTGAGGGACGAGATCAGTAACTTCAAAAAACTCCCGATGGAAGCATTACACAAAACCTGGGAGAGATTTAAGAAGAAGCTTGTATAGTGTTCGAGTCACAACATGATGGACTTGCTCTTGATGGAGACTTTGTACAGAGCATAAATTCTGTGACAAAGCTATTTGTTGACAACGCTGCAGGTGGTTCGTTCATTGACCTCTCTTTTCTAGTGGCTTCTGACATGCTGAATAGAATGACCAAGTAGAGTAAAACTTAGCACACTAGGGATTCTGTAGTTACTAACCCAATGTTAATGGTGGTATAACTGTGGAGCAACATAGAAAGGATATGGAGCGAGATCAGGACATGGCCCATTTGAAGACACCGATGGACTTGATGGCCAAGCACTTGATATATGGTAAGATTGAAATAGTTAAGGCTATGGAATCTCAGGGTACTGTTTCTACTGGTGCTGATGCAGAGGCAAACTATGTGAGTAATCAGGGGGGTTTCTGTGGAAACAACCAAGGGAACTAAGGTTGGAACTTCTATGATAAACCTGATTATAAAGATAGGGAGTAGGGACACTGGAGAAACAATAATGATAGGAATGGTTTGTATGTTCCTCCTGAAAGTTGGGATGGTGCAACAACTAGCTCTGGGAAGATGTCCATGGAGGACATGATGGAAAAGTTGTTGAAGGGGGTTAAAGTTACCAACTCGGGGGTAACTACTATAAAGAGTGAATTCTCTACCCTCAGTTAGTTGGTTAGCTCACACTCTGCTTCTATTAAGTAGTTGGAGCAGCAGATGAGCCAACTTTCTACTACATTGAACCAGAAAAAACTGGTACTTTACTTAGTGATATAGTTCAGAACCCAAGGAATGATGGATCGTGTATGGAAATTACCACTAGGAGTGGTAGGATGTTATATGGCCCTTCTATGGGAAAATCTGTGGAGAATAAGGTAAGTGCTGATGAACCCGAAGATCCTAGTCCAGTGAAGTTTGAGAAGTTGAGAAGTTTTGTTGATACATCTGATAAAGGAAAAGATAAGGTGAAGGAAGTGGTATTGAAGGAAATGCCAAGACCACGACTCCCTTTCCTTATAAATTGAAGAAGAAAGTAGATGATGAAAAACTTAGTAAATTCATGGCAATTCTAAAACAACTGACAGTGAATGTGCCATTGATAGAGGCACTTGAGCAAATGCCAAACTATGTTAAATTTATGAAGGATTTGTTAACAAAGAAGCAGAAGGTAAGCTGTGAGCCAGTGGAAAACATCCACCATTGTAGTATTGTTTCTTCATAATCCGTAGAGTAGAAAAAGCCTGACCCTGGAGCATTTACCATACCATGCACAGTTGGGTTCATGAAGTTTACCAAAGCTTTATGTGACTTAGGAGAAAGTATTAATTTGATGTCACTTGATATCTACAAGAAGCTTGGATTGGGGGAACCTACCCCTATAATGACGCATCTTGTGATGACAGACAGATCAGTGAAACGACTAGTTGGTATATTGAATGATGTGCCGGTAAAGATGGATGACTTTATTCTGCCTACAGATTTTGTGATATTGGATTGTGATGTTGATTTTGAGGTACTCATCATTTTGGGTAGACCATAATTAGCCACGGGAAGAGTATTGGTTGATATAGAGCTCAATGAGCTAAAGTTCAAGTGTAAAAAAAAGCTCAGATTCAAAATGAATCCTCCTATGAAGCAATTAGAGGAGATGAAAATCTTCTTAGTTGTGGATGTATTACAGAAAAATGGTAATGAGGTATCGACACGGTATCTTGGCTAAGTCTAAGTAGTCAAGATAACCAAGTCATTCCGCGACATTAAATCAGGCGCTATTTGGGAGGCAACCCAAAGTTTTAATTTTATTTCACTAGTGTTTATAATTTTTTTTTCCTAGCTAAGAGTTTTACAAATGAGGTGAAATGGTTGCATTTATCTTAAGAAGGTTGTCGATAATTTTGATGGGCTATCACAAATATGCAAGCCGTGAGAAATGTCATCAAAACAATCAAGTCAAATCCTTATACTGTTAATAATGATGACAATTTTGAAGTGTCGTCCGAGCTCTGACGCGCCATTAAAAATGCCGTCAAACGAGTTAGGCTCAGTTTAAAAATTTTGAGCTAATCCGGCCTAGCAACAGTTGTTTACATTCCCGCATACTATAGATATTTTACTTTTAGTTTTGGTTTTCTTTCCTTAGTTATTTCCCTTCATTTTTCAAATTTATTTCCATCTAAGGAAAATTCTAACACTTTACTTGTAACTGGAAGCTTGAGAGTCAAGTCAAGAAACCTTCCCTATCTCTAATCTAAATCTTCTCTCACTCACAATTCTAAGTACTCAAAGTAAACCATTTTAGTGTCGACATCCAAGTATGAGAAAAACTTCAACTTCATCTTTCGTTGGATAAATTGTGAACTACAAGAAACCTTGGTTTCAAAGGAATGAGTTGAACCCATTAACATGTTTCAAGCTCCTTCAAAAACTAGGGTTTGTAGTGTTATGCTGTACAACTTCATTGAAATTTCAGTTAAATAACATGACCTAAGTTGAAATTGAGAATAATGGTAGATGAAAAAGCAAGTAAAAAGGAATTGGAATTGGAATTTTTCTGACGATAATTTTTATGGCCTTTCACCTGTGTGACGGCTAGTCAAAACTGCCGTCAAAAGTTGAGAAAATATTGTGGGTTCTGTATAAGGTGGATGATTCTTTTGAAGTGCCTTCACACCCGTGACAGAAAATCAGAAACGCCGTCAAACCTTTGAACTAAAAACAATAATGATATTAAACTGAGGTGATCCTTCTTCTTCTCTTATTTGATTATGGACACTAATTGAGGATTTCTATGTTGTTGCAGAACTGAGAATGGCACCCAAGAAAAAGAATCCAAGAACACCAAAGAAAGCGGCTAAAGAGAGTGTACCTCAAAAACTTGTCAATGAGGACTCTGATTACGAAGACGACGAACCATTGCTCAGATGAACAAGAAAGAGGGCTAGTACAAAGGCACCACCTCTACCTAAGCCTATTGAGGTAGAGGATAATGATGATACTGAGGTAACTACCTCATCTAAGAGAGCATTGGAGGAAAAAGGATCAAAACACACTGAGAAGGAGTTTGAGGACACTGAACAAGAATTTGCAAATGAGAATCTGAGAGCCCTGCACCTGAAGAAACATAGTCTGAATCACCATCATCAGACCAACAAGGTGATGAGGATTCTCCAGTACGGGGAACTTTTTTGAAATGTAAAAACCTCTAAATTATAAACAATGTGAGATGGCACATCCCTGGGGCTAAAAAGAACTTTTGGGATGGACTACGCAAACTTGATCGAAGAAGTGCTAGGAGGCTAATTTAGAGGAGAAGAAGTTTATCAGTAAAGGGTTGATCAGATACCCTGAGGTGATGTAAAAACTAAAGGATTATGGCCTGGAGTGGAATACTAGAGGAAGTGGTTCTTACTTTCCTTCGTTAGTCCGGGAGTTCTACGCGAACTACCAGGCTACAGTGGAAAATTTATGCAAAGATGGGGATAGAACTTTATATAATTCTTTAGTGACCAAAGTTGTAGTACGTGGGGTGATAATAGATATATCAGACACCACTATAAACAGGTTCCTTCATGGGCCAGCCTTCATCACACGAGTCACTTCACCTACCTTTTATGCCCGATTAAAGAATCAGGAAAATCAAGACAAATGGCTAGCGACTCTCATAGCAAATGGAGGACCTGAGTGGCTGAATAATCCTACAAAAAAGATAACCAAAGAATCCCTAAATTCAGACGCAAGATTTTGGTGGGGTTTAGTGAGGATTTATCTGATACCTACCAAGGGATACAACATATTAGGGGATGATCGAGCGATATTGGTTTCAATCTTGATACATCGAACTCCCTTGGATTTTGGAGAAATTATAGCAGAAGAGATCAAGATTTGTCTCGCAAGACCCTATACTGCATATCCATTCCTATGTCTGATTATTAGGTTGTGTGAAGTAGCTAATGTACCTGAGATTTCAGGTATTGATGATGAGTTACATGCCAAGAAGACCCACAACCCTATCAGAAAAAATGTACTTCAGTCGGGCTTGAGACTTGATCGAGATGTAGTTGGTGCAGTAGATCCTCCAGTCACTGAGACTGTTTCAGCACCAGATATGGGGGTGCAAAGCTCTGAAGCTGTACCACCACCAGCAGCTTTGTCAGCTCAGGCAAGCTCAGTTCCTCAAAGTGAGCCGACTACTTCAGCCCCTACAGCACCAACATGCATTGCTTTCAATGTGCCAAATTTCAGAAAGACAACAAGGTAAGTGCAGTAGTGTGAGGATCAGTTGAAACTTTTTACCAAAAAATTTTCTTCTTCAGTGGACAAGAGAATAAAGGTTGCTCTTGAGCCTTATTCAACTCTTCCTAGAAGGTTATGGAATTAGAGAACAAGTTTGATACCCGAACAAAAGAGATGTTAGGTACGATGGTACAGTACAGGACTGTAGTGAGCAAAGTCAAAGCAGATTTGGAAATCTTACAGAAACACCAATTCATGGTACCGACAGATACAGGTATGGATGAGTATGAGGGTAAAATTCCCTTTCTTGATCTCACTGCAGACTCAAAAAATAGGAAGAAAAAAAAGACTAGAAGAAAGTTAAAAATAAGAGAGAAGATACTGATAGCAAAGAAGAAGGAAAGGTAAAGAAGAAAGCAAAAAAGAAAGTTGAGAAAGTTATCGCAGAGAAGATAGTGCAAGCAAGTGATGAAGCAGTATCTACTGATAAAGCAAATCTAAAGAAGGCCATAAAAATGTCCCTAGAGGACAATTGGAAGTGGGAAGAAGCCCTGCGAGCAAGGGTTATAGGAGCCTCCTCTAGTAGGGTAGCTGCACCAGAACAACAAAAAACTCCTGCTGAAGATGAGACTGCTACAGGGTTGGGGAACTATGATTTTAATGCTTGACTCACTTGAGGTATTCCTTAAATCCCTAGTTCATTATAATTTCAATCTTAAGTGGAGAGTGTAGGGCATATGTTATTGTCAAAAAAAAGATGTAGGAACAATACAAGTACTTCAGGCAGTAACATGTATTTGTGATTTTTAAAAAATTTCTCCATTGATCTGATTTTATAACCATGTAAATTCCATCTGGTTATGACCATTGTGAATCTTTCTTGTGGTATTAGTTTTGGTAACATTAGTTTTTTTACCCAAATAGCTTGCATAAACTAAAAGAGTAGTAGCTGGTGATATGCCCATGTGCCATGTAGGTGAAAGGTTTAGTGAGTTCCCGTGGTATGTCGAAGCTAGAACTTGCCTGGTTTTTCTTGCTTAGGTTAAAAGACCTTCCCTAAATGCATCAAATCCCTTGACCCCATTTTTTTTAGCTTTAATGACAATTTCTTGTTATGACACCTATTGTCTTCCCATTTATATCACAATGAACCTATTTTGCCCCTGGACCTCCTTGGATACTGTGCACCTTAACTCAGGCAAACAACCTAAGTTGAGGGTGTCTATCATAGGGGTGCGTGATGTATAATGAGTATAAAGAAGGTTTGATTAAAAAAGAAAAAGAATTTAAAAGACTGATGCGGTAGAAAAAGAATAAGAAAAAGAAACAGATGGTGAAGAGAAAGCACTAAAAACACTAAGTATTAAAAAGACCGCACTCATTCAGAAAGTGTGTGATCAAGAATGAATGAAAAATAGAAAAAGGCTAAGAGATGGGACCCCAAAAGAGTAGTGTAGTATCAAGGAGGCTTAGTCACTTTAAATAGCCGTGAACACCATTCCAGCCCCAAGCCTACATTACAAACTGAGAAAAAGACCTACAATAATCCTAGCCTACCTATCTGAACACCTTGGTAATAAAGATAAGGGCAAGCATATGGCAGATGACATGTAATGATTGGAAATGTTTTCTGAGGGTGAATGTCTCTTGATTATCCCTATGTGATTAAGTTATATATAATATGATTGAAAAAGGGATTTCCTTGCTGTGAGGGCATAGTGAGAATGTTGCCAGTTGCAAACTTGTTTGGATAAGTGCAATACTTCTATATGCATGGTTATTACTGAATTTATGCTAAAACTTGATTCCTGTGTGTTATAAGGTTGTTTTTCAATAACATACACAGTTGAGTTTGAAATAGTTGACCTTGGAGAAGGTAAAGTGTGTTTGAGCTTATGTGAATGAGTGATTGCCGATGGTACTTTGTATCTTCCTAGTTATGTTTTGGTTGCTTGAGGACAAACAATTATTTTAAGTTTAGGGTGTTGATGTGTGAGCAGATGCTAACATATTTGAGGCTTTTAACTCTAAATAATTGTGAAGCCTTAAGCAATTTTTGTTGTTTTTGATTGTTTTTATTATTTTAATATAGATACAAGTGATCAGGGAGAAAACCAAGGAATAGAAGAATAAATCAGCTGAAAACTGGTGCGAATAAGCTAAAGTGTAGCGGACACCATTTCTGAATCATCGTCCGACATGGGACAGGATATCAAAGTTGCCATCAAGCTTAAACAGAAGCTGAGGAGTTGAGATAAAATGTGACGACATTTCAAAAGCGTTGTCAAATATGTGATGAGGCATCAAAATTTCCATCAACCTGAAGAGATCATGCTAATTTCTAGTGAAGAGTGATGGTATTTTTCATGCGCCGTCACATATTTGACACGCCGTTATATTTACCGTCAGAATAATCAGAAGAAAACAATTCACTGGAATATTTGATGACATCTTGCACACTTCGTTAGACGTCTGACACGCCGTCAAGATCGTCATCGTCTATTTTGAAGAGAAAACTGAAACCTTAATTTTTGTTTCCTTATTTAGCATTAAGTATTTATAGAACTTTTAGGGTTTTGACTAGGATCCATCAGACAATTAATTCATCTATTATTGAGGAGAAAAATGATATTATTTCCTCCATATCTAAAGAAAAATATTTCAGTATTTTGCCGTGTGATTCAAATACAAGTTCACTTTCAATTTCATTCATCATTGTAAGTTAATCCTTTCAGTTATGAATTCAAATTTCATGCTTATTTCATGCATCATGAGTAGCTAAACTCTTTTAACCTGCAAACAATAGGCGTACCTACTTTGGTTTGCTTGAGAAAGAAATCATAAATAATAGGAAGTGAGTTATCAACAGGGACTTGAAAAGGCTTCGTTTATAATCAGCACTGTACAAGGTTGATTAACGTGAGGTAAAATCTATGTAACGATAAGCGATTCCCTAAGTCCAAGAGGATTAGGAAATTAGATGCTTGAATAGGTCAAGAGACATTTGAGCATACCATTGATAAAGATAGCTTGTCATCCTAACTACCGTGAGAAACTTGAGTAAATTTTAGTATCCGTCATGTACCGTAAACCCTAGTGAACATAATCCTGGTTATTTCATAAAATCTTAGATACAAACATTAAATTCAGAAGTGAAAATTGACTCTATGTGAAACTCCAACCCGCATTTTTGGAAACAGAAAACTACCAGTAAATTATTTTGTAAACAACTCAAAGTTCACACCCTATTCTCTATGGGATTTGACCCCAACCTAGTTGGGTTTTATATTGACAACGATCACTTACACCCATTCAAAAGTGTAGTTTGAGCATTATCAGAGGCCAATTTGGGGTTTAAAAGGGAAAAATGGGGTGAACTGGCCTTTTTTGAGCCAAGCTCGGGTACCATTACCTATGAGACCGAGGTTGGGCCCATGGATTTTGCGTATTTTAGCCCAAAATCTATTGAGGTATGCTAGGGATGCTTTCTAGTAGCCTAGTGTGGGCCGTTTATGTGTATGAGGACAATTTGAAGTTCAAACGGGCAAAATAGGGTGAACTAGACCATTTTGGGCTAGGCTCATGCATCGCCGCCTACAAGCCCGAGGTGGGCCCATGGCTCGGGCATTTTTTGGGCCCAAAATCAATTGAGGTATGTTGGGGAGGTTTGGGAGCAGCCTTGTATGGGTTGTTTGTCTGGATGAGGCCAATTTAGGGTTCGAATAGCTTAAAAGGGGTGAACTATCCCTTTTCAGGCCATGCTCATGTAACGCCGACTACGAACCCAGGGTGGGCCTATGGCTTGGGCATCTTTTGGGCTGAAAATTGACTGAGGCATACCAGGGAGGCTTGGGATCAGCCTAGTGTGGGCTGATTGTGTGGATGAGGGCAATTTGGGGTTCAAATGGGCAAAATGGGTCGAACTAGCCCTTTTCAAGCCAGGCTCGTGTACTGCCGCCTATGAGCCCTGGGGTGGGCCCATGGATCAGGTATTTTTTTGGCCCAAAATCAACTAAGGCATTCCAGAGAGGCCTTGTATGGTCCATTTGTTTGGATGAGACCAATTTGGGGTTAAAAAGAGCAAAACGGGGCAAACTGGCGCTTTTTGGGCCAGGCTCATGTACCACCGCCTATGAGACCAAGTATGGGCCTATGGATCGGGTGTTTTTTGGGTCCAAAATCTACCAAAGCATGCAAGAGAGGTTTGGAAGCAGAGAACAATGCCCTCCTTTACCATGAAATAGCTTTTTTCCTAGTGAAGCACCAAATTGAACTCAACACAACATTGCAAAGCTATATTCAAATTTGACAAACACATCTCAAATTAATCTCCCACCATAGAGAAATCATCCATGAATACCTCTATAGTGTTCTCCACCATGTCTGAGAAGATAGATATCATACACTTTTGATAAGTGGCGGGTGCATTACATAGCCTAAATGGCATCCTCTTAAATGCAAAGGTGTCATATGGGCATATGAATATTGTCTTCTCCTGATTTTCAAGAGTAGTATAGATTTGGTTATATATGGAATAAACATCCAAGAAGTAATACCACCCCTTTCTAGCCAATCGATCAAGTATTTGGTCCATAAAAGGCATCGGGAAGTGGTTTTTTAGGGTCCATTCATTCAGCTTGTGGTAGTCCATGCAAACTCTCCACCCAGTTATAGGCTTAAGTGGAATCAACTCATTCCTTTCATTTGCAACTACAGTCGTACCCCTTATTTTGGGCATGCATTGAATTGGACTCACCCACTTGCTGTCAGAAATAGGGTAAACCACTCCTGCATCTAACCACTTAATAATCTCCTTAACCACCCCTTGTATTGGTGGGTTAAGATGGTGTTGATTCTCAATGGTTGCAATACAATCTTTTTCATGTTGAATTTTAAGCGTGTAGATGCCAGGTGGAATACCTATAATATCTACGATGGTCCATCCTATAGCTCCCTGGTGCCTCTGAAGTACTGAAATAAGTGTGTTTACCTGTTGCTCACCCAAATCAGCAGCAATAATAACAGGTAGCGTATTTCCATTGCACAAAAACATAAAAGGCTCCTCAATAGATGGCTTAGCCGGTGGTGTCGGTCGATTAGCAGGGTCAAGGTCTATTTTTTTAGGAGCATAAGGATATGAACCCATTCCTGTCAAAGCACAAATGGTCTTTTCATACTGCCTTATGCCTTCACTATCATAATTCATCATGACCGTGACCAAAGGTTTGATAACACGTTGCTCAGCTATGGACACCTCTTGTTCATCCTTATAATACACATCAACTATTGAGAACACACTTATTTCTTCATGATGCTTCATTGATTTACACATATAAACAATACCACTTCATCATTCATCCTGAATAAGAGCTCATTTTCTCTCAGATCAATTAACATACTTCTAGTTGTGAGAAAAGGTCAACCCAAGATTATGGGCACCTCGAAGTCCACCTCACAATCCAGAATGATGAAGTCTGTCGGGAATATAAAGTTGGACACCTTCACTAACACATCATACAAAATGCCAAAAAGTCACTTTTTTGATCTATCCTCCATCAGGAGTTGTATGTTGATGGGTGAAGGATTCCCCAGACCAAACTTTCTATAAACAGAAAGCGACATAAAATTAATGCTTGCTCCCAGATCACATAATGCCTTGGTGAATTCCATAGTCCCAATTGTGCACGGAATAATGAATGTGCCTGGGACTGGCTTCTTTTGCACCAAGGTCCTTGTAGAAATAGTGCTACAGTGGTGGAGATCTTTCTCTAATTCGCAGCTCACCACTCTTTTCTTAGTCATAAGGTCCTTCATGAATTTCGCGTATCCTGGCATTTGCTAAAGTGCCTCAACAAAAGGCACATTTATTGTCAATTGCTTGCGCATTGCCATGAATTTATTGAACTTTGCATCATCAACTTTTTTCTTCAACCGCTGAGGAAATAGAGATGGTGGTCTTAGGATAGTTTCAATACTACCTCCTTCTCCTTTTCTTTCACTTTTTTCAGCGCATCATCAGAATTATCCAGTTTCTCTGACTTCACTAGATTGTTTTCTTTAGATTCATCAAAAACTACCTCACCATCTACAGATTTTCCCATCGAAAGGCAAGGTAAGATCTTACCACCTCTAGTAGTAATAGCTATACATGAGCCATCATTTCGCAGATTTTGAACCATATCCCTTAGCAACATTTCGCTCTTTCTCTGGTTGAATATAGCAGAAAGTTAGCTCATCTACTGCTATAACTATTTGATTACAGTGAAGTGTGAGTGCACCAACTGACTGATGGATGTCATATTGGTCTTCGTGGTGGTTACACTAGAGTTGGTAGCCTTAAATCCCCTCAACAATTTCTCCATCATGTCCTTCATGGATATATTTCCAAATTTACTTGCAGCAGTTTCCAGATTTCTAGGAGGAATATTTAAACCACTCCTGTCATTATTGCTTCTCCAATTTCCTTTCTCCCTATCTTTGTAACTAGGCTTGTCATAAATGTTCCGACCTTAATTTCCTTATCTATTGCCTCGGAAACCCCCCTGATTATTAACATAATTCACCTCTTCTTTAGGCTCTACATCAACTCGTTCTTGAGACGTTACAGCCTTCACTTTCTTAGTCTTTCCTGATAATAAGTGCATGGTGAGCAAGTCCATCTGAGTCTTTAGATGGTCCATGTATTGATCCTGCTCCTTATCTCTCATGTGTTGTTCAGCAGACATACCAACAGAAATAGTAGGGCTTTCTACCACAGACTCACTGGTATGCCAAGCCTAACTCTATGTGATCATCCTATTTAGCATATATAAGGCATCTTGAAAAGACAAATCAACCAATGAACCACCACCAGGATTATCTACAGTAAAATTTGTTAAAGATTTAGGGCCCTATACAAAGTCTCCATCAAGTGTAGGTCCACATATTGTAGTTCAGACACTGTTTCAGCATCTTCTTGAATTTGTCCCAAGTCTCATGCAAAGCTTCAGTAGGGATCTATCTCGTCCCTTAACTGTACCCTCCTGGAGGGTGAAAAAATTGTTCTAGCAATGCTTTTTTCAATTTCCTCCATTGGGTGATGGAATCAGGCATAAGCTCATTTAGCCACAATGTTGCCTCCCTAGACAGAGACAATGGGAATAACCTTAATCGGAAAGTGTTCTGTCCCACTCCAGGGTTATCTAAAGATTTAAAAATGCTGACAAAATTCACCAAGTATAGGTTCAAATCATCCCCAGGAAGGCCACCAAACAACCACTTCAGAATAAGGATTTGGATTATAGTACTCGTAATGGTGAACTTGTCTCCAGGTGCTAACGGTGGAGGAATCATTGCACCCGTTGCACCTGCCCCATCCATGCGATCATCATCATCATTTAGATCATACTAGACTGGCTGGTACTCTTGTCTTCTTTCGAATGGATGGTTTTGATTAACGTTATGTAGCACTTGTACAACTATCTTCTCTGCATGCCTTGGGTTACCAGGGTTCAATAATTCCTCGTCCCCCAAATCTTCGTCCTCAGGGTTTGGATATCATGCCTGTTGCCTAATATTTTACACATTCACCTGAGCTCTAGCTAAGGCTGCCAGTTTGTCAGCCTCTTATTGTTCTGCCATTCTTCCAATTTGTTGCGGTTTAGGATTGAGTGGTAATAATGTTTCTCTAGAACTTCTGGTTCTTGGCATGCACTATAAATATCCTATTAATAAACAAAAACAACAAATAAATGTAAATCTAGGAAACTTAACCAACAGTCAATTAGTGCATACAAACTTCAGTTTACAACCGCATTGCCTGGCAACGATGCCATTTTTTATAATGCTCAAACTACTCCTCTCAACGAGAGTGTAAGTGAATGTTGTCAATATAAAACCCAACAAGGTTGGGGTCGAATCCCACAGGAAATATTGTGTGAACTCAAGTTGTTTGCGATTTAATCAACTGATAGTTTAATATTTCCTGAAATGGGGGTTTTAGGTTTAACAAGTATTTGTTTGTCACTTTAATTTTAGTGTTTGTAATCAAGAGTTTATGAAATAACCAGAATTATGTTCACTAGGGCTTCTAGTACATGACAGATGCTAAAAGTGGTTCAAGATTATCATGGTGGGTAGGACAACAAGCTATCTTTATTGACGTTATGCTTAAATGTATTTCGACCTACTTAAGCGATTAATTCTCTAATCCTCTTGGACTTGGGGAATTTCTATTCACTGCCTACGTTTTACCTCAAGTTAACTGACCCAGTTAAAATACTGATTATTAAATGAAGTATTTCTGGGTCCCTACTAATAATTCACTTCCTACTATATTTGATTTCTTTCTCAAGCAAATCAAAGCAGGTGTATCTACTGTTTGCAACCAACAGATGTTAATGAAAGCTTCAGAATTATCAAGAAATCCTACCACTTTTTAGATGTTGAAACTTAGCACCTTATCAAGACCTAACCCTAGATCCCATAACTCAGGTTAATGGAATTTAGCCACTCATGATGCAAAGAACAAAACACATAATTAAATTCATTATTTGAAAGATAAACTTATAGAGTTCAATAATAACAAGTGAAGGTTAGATCACAAAAGAAATCCCAAAATACTGATAATAATCTCTTCAAAGTATTTGCTTTTTAAGACAAAAATAGAGAGAGAGAAAAATCAAAATATGCTATGTCAAAACTCAATGTGTTGACCTTGAAAAACCCTAAAACAAGGCTTTAAATAGTTCACCATATTTATGGTAACAGTCAAAGTTACAACTTTTTCTTGGAAGAGATGACGACTATTGGTGATGCCTTTTCAGGATCCTGATGACTTATTAAGAATGTCGTCAGGTCTTCTTCAAAGATACACTAGTTCTGTATTAGGTTGATGGTAACTTTTGATGGCTTATCAGGACTGTGACAACTTATCAAAAATGTCATCACACTTTTGCTTCAATTCACATGCTCTGCCTAAGTTTGACAGCATTCCTGATAACCTATCACCATTATGATCGCCTATCACAAAATATTGTTGATTCTACCAGCTATAACTCATTCCCTTCTTAAGGATAACGATGGCCTTGATAGCCAATCACAGGGATGACGTCCTATCATGAATTTCGTCACAGGCTTCAACTTAAGCCAATTCTCTATTTAAGACTGACAAAAACTCTGATAACTTATCACAGGGCTGATGACTTATTACAAATGTCGTCAGCCACACTTCTCTTAAGATTTCTTTAGGTTTTAACATCTTAGCTTCCATTCTTGTCAGTTATATATCCTATAAGCTTAAACTACAAAATCAAACATAAAAAAAATCAAAAATGACAAAAGTTGCTTCAGACTTCGTAATTATTCTCGATTAAAAACCTTATATGTGTTAGCATTTACTCACACATCAGGCCCGTGGCTCGGGCATTTTTTGGGCCAAAAATTGACCGAGGCATGCCAGGGAGACTTATGAGCATCCAAGTGTGGGATGTTAGTATAGATTAGGCCAATTTAGGGTTCAAACAGGTGAAATGGGGAAAACTAGCCCTTTTTAGGCCAGGCTTATGTACCGCTGTATACGAGCCTGGGGTGGGCCCATGGCTCGAGCTATTTTTGGGCCCAAAATCAATCGAGGCATGCCAAAGAGGCTTGGGAGCGGTTTAGTATGGTCCATTTATGTGTATGAGTATAATTTAGGGTTTAAACGGGTGAAACAAGGCAAAGTGGCCCTTTTTGGACCAAGCTCGTGTGCCGCCGCCAACAAGCTCGAGGGTAGGCCCAAGGTTTGGGTGCCTTTTTGGTCCAAAATTTATCGAGGCATGCTAGGGAGGCTTGGGACAGTATATTGTGGGATTTTTGTGTGGATGAGGCTAATTTAGGATTCAAACAGGGGAAACAGGGCTAACTGGCCCTTTTTGGGACAAGCAGTGTACCTCTGCCTATGAGCCCAAGGGTGGGCCCATGCATTCCGTATATTTTGGGCACAAAATCAACCTAGGCATGCCAGGAGTCTTGGAGGCAACCTAGTGTGGGCTGTTTGTGTGGATGAGGCAAATTTTGGGTCAAACTGGCCCTTTTCGAGCTAGGCTCGTGTACTGCTACCTATAAGCCCGGGGGTGGACTCATGAATCGGGTGTCTTTTTTGCCCAACATCGATTGAGGCATGTTAGAGAGGCTTGGGAGTATCCTATTTTGGGCTTTTTGTGGGGATAAGATCAATTTAGGGTTCAAATGGGCAAAACGGAGCGAACTGGCCCTTTTTGGTCTAGGCTCGTGTACCGTCACCTACGACCTAAGGGCGGGCCTGTGGGTCAAGTATTTTTTGGGCCTAAAATCTATCGAGGCATGGCAGGAAGGCTTTAAAGTGGCCTAGTGTGTGCTGTTAGTATGGATGAGGTCAATTTGGGGTTTAAACAAGTGAAATGAGGCAAACTAGTCTTTTTCCGGCCAGGCTCGTGTAACGCCTTCTATGATCCCGGAGGTGGGCCCATGGCTCGGGCGTATTTTGGCCTCAAATCAATCAAGGCATGCTAGGAAGGCTTGGGAATAACCTAGTATGGGTTGTTTGAGTAGATGGGGCCCATTTAGGGTTCAAATAGGCATAATGGGGTAAACTGGCCCTTTTAGGGCAAGGCTAGTGTACCACCATCTACAAGATAGGGGGTCGACCTATGGCTCATACGTCTTTTTGGCCCTAAATTGACCTATGGAGTTTTGGGAACAGCCTATTGTGGGCCGCTTGTGTGGATGAGGCCAATTTAGGGTTAAAACAGGAAAAATGAGGTGAACTGGCCTTTTTTGGGCCAAGCTCATGTACAACTGCCTACAATCCAGGGGGTGGGCCCATAGCTCGGGTATCTTTTAAGCCTAAAACCAATTGAGGCTAGCTAAGAAGGCTTGGGAATGGCCTAGTATGGGCCGTTTGTGTGGATGAGGCTAATTTAGGGTTTAAACGAGTGAAACGGTGTGAATTAGCCCTTTTCGGTTCAGGCTTGTGTAGCCGCCTACGAGTTAGGGAGTCAACCGATAGCTCAGGGGTTTTTTGGGCCCAAAATTTACCAAGGCATTCCAGGGACGCTTAAGAGTGGCCTAGTTTGTTCCGTTTGTGTAGATGAGGGCAATTTGTTGTTTAAATAGTAAAACGGGGTGAACTGGCCTTTTTTGGGCCAGGCTCATGTACCATCGCTTGTGAGCCTGGGAGGGGCCGGTGGCTCAAGCGTCTTTTGAGCCCAAAATTGACCAAGCTATGTCAGGGAGGCTTAGGAGTGGCCTAGTATGGGCCTTTTAGGTGGATGAGGCTAATTTGGTGTTTAAACTAGCGGAATGGGGAAAATTGGCCTTTTCTGGGCTAGGCCCGTGTATCACCGTCTATGAGCTCAAGGGTGGGCCTGTGGGTTGGGTGTATTTTGTCACCAAAATCAACTGAGGCCTAATAAGAAGGCTTGGGAGCATCCTAGTATTGGATATTTGTGTGGATGATGCCAATTTGGGGTTCGAACAAGGGAAATGGGGTGAACTGGCCCTTTTCAAGCCAGGCTCGTATATCGCTACTTACTCGCCTAGGGATGGGCCCATGGCTCGGGCATATTTTTGTCCTAACATCGATTAAAGCTAATTTAAGGTGGGCCCATGGCTCGGGCGTATGTCTGGATAAGGACAATTTAGGGTTGAAATGGGCAAAATGGGGCAAACTAGCCTTTCTGCGCCAGACTCGTGTAACGCCGCCTACGAGCCCAGGGGTGGATAGGTGCATCAGGCTTATTTTGGGTGTAAAATCGACCGAGGTATGGAATAAAGGCTTGAAAGCGGCCTAGTAGGTGCCATTTGTGTGGATGAGGCCTATTTGGGGTTCAAATGGACGAAACAGGGTGAACTAGCCCTTTTAGTGCTAGGATCGTGTACTGTCGCCTATGAGGCCAGGGGTGGGCCCATGGCTCAGTCGTCTTTTGGGTCTAAAATTAACCTTGGCATGGCAGGATGGCTTAGGAGCAGCCTAGTGTGGGTCGTTTGTGTGGATGATCATAATTTGGGGTTCAAAAAGGAAAAACTAGACGAACTACCCCTTTTCGTGTCAGGCTCGTGAACCCGTCTATGAGCCTGATGGTGGGCCCATGGCTCGGGCATTTTTTTGGACCAAAATTTATTGAGGCATCTTAAGGAGGCTTGTAAGTGACTTAGTGTAGGCCTTTTGTGTAGATGAGACCAATTTGGGGTTTAAACTAGCGAAACAGTATCAATTGGCCATTTTTTGGGCTAGGCTCATGTGCTGATGTATACGAGCCCATGAATGGGCCTGCGGCTCGGGCATCTTTTGGGCTAAAAAATAACTGAGGCATTCCAAAGAGGATTTGGAGTGGACTAGTATGGGCCATTTGTGTGGATGAGGCCAATTTGGGGTACAAATAGGCAAAATCGGGTGAACTAGCCCTTTTGAGGCCAGGCTCGTGTACCGCCGCCTACAAGCTCTGGGGAAGGCCTATGTCTCGGGTGTCTTTTGGGCCCAAAATCAACCAAGGTATGACAAGGAGGCTTGGGAGTGGCCTAGTGTGGACCGTTTGTGTGGATAAGGCTAATTTGATGTTTAAATGAGCAAAATAGGGCAAACTGGCCCTTTTAAACTAGGCTCGTGTACCGCCGTCTACGACCCCAGGGGTAGGCCCATGGATATGGTTTATTTTGGGTACAAAATCAATCGAAGCTGGCCAGGGAGGCTTGAAAGAAGCCTATTTTGGGCCGTTTGTGTGGATGTAGCCAATTTAGGGTTCAAACAGGCAAAACGGGGCAAAAATTGCCCTTTTCGGGTAAGGCTCATATACCTCTGCCTATGAGCATAGGGGTGGGCCAGTGGCTCAGGAGTTTTTTATGCCCGAAATTGAATGAAGAATGCCAGGGAGACTTGGGAGCAGATTAGTGTGGGCCGTTTGTGCAGATGAGGCAAATTTGTTGTTCAAATGGGCAAAAAGAGGCAAACTAGCCATTATTGAGCCAGGCTCGTGTGTCGTTACCAACGAACCCAGGGTTATGCCCGTGGATCAAGAATATTTTAGGCCGAAAATAGATCTAGGCATGCCAGGGAGGCTTGGGAGTAGCATAGTGTGCTCCATTTGTGTGGATAAGGCCAGTTTAGCCTTCAAATGGGCAAAATGAGGTGAACTGGCCCTTCTTGGACTAGGCTCGTGTACCGCCGCCTACGAGCCCAGGGGTGGGCCTATGGATCGGGAATTTTTTGGGCCTAAAATTGACTGAGGTATGCTAGGGAGGCTTGGAAGAGGTCTAGTATGGACTGCTTGTGTGGATTAGGCCAATTTGGGGTTCAAACAGGCATAACGGGGCAAACTAGAACTTTTTGGGCCTGGCTCGTGTAACGCCGCCAATGAACCCAGGGGTGGGCCCATGGCTCGGATAACTTGTGGGCCCAAAATCAACCGAAGAAAGACAGGAAATCTTCGGAGCAGCCTAGTGTGGGTCATTTGTAAGGATGAAGCTAATTGGGGGTTCTAATGAGCAAATTGGACCGAACTGGCTCGTGTACCGCCACCTACGAGCTCGTGGGTGGGCCCATGGCTTGGGAATTTTTGTCCCCTAAAATTGACTGAGGTATGCCAGGGAGGCTTGGGAGTGGCCTAGTGTGGCTCGTTTGTGTGAATGAGGCCAATTTAGGGGTGGGCCCATGGCTCGGGCGTCTTTTGGGAGCAAAATAGATCGAGGTGTGCCATGGAGGATTAGGAGTCTCCTAGTGTGGTCCGTTTGTATGGATAAGGTTAATTTGAGGTTCAAACAGGTAAAACGGGGTGATATGGACATTTTCAGGCCAGGCTCGTGTACCGCCGCCTACGAGCCTAGGGGTGGGCCTTTGGCTCGAGCATCTTTTGCGTACAAAATTGACCTAGGCAAGCATGGGAGGCTTAGGAGCGGACTAGTTAGTTCCGTTTGTGTGGATGAGGCCAATTTAGGCTTCAAACAGGTGAAATAGGGCGAATTAGGGCTTTTCAAGCTAGGCTTGTGTACCGCCACCTACGAGCCGGAGGGTGGGCCCGTGGCTCAGGCATTTTTTTGCCCCAATAATTGACTTAGGCAAGCCAGGGAAGCTTGGGAGCGGCCTAGTATAGGTTGTTTGAGTGGTTGAGGCCAATTTAGGGTTCAAACGAGTGAAATGGGGTGAACTGACCCTTTTTAGGCCAAACTTGTGTACCGCCAACTATGAGCTCGGGGGTCAGACCAAATCTCGAGTATTTTTTTGGCACAAAATCAGTCGAGGCATGCCATGTAGGCTTGGGAGTGGCCTAGTGTGTGCCATTTTATGGATGAGGCCAATTTGGGATTCAAATGGGCAAAACAGGGCTAACTAGCCCTTTTTGGGCCAAGCTCATGTACCGTCACCAATGAGCTTGGGGTTGGGCCCATGGATCGGGCGCATTTTGTGCCCAAAATTGATCGATACATGCCAAGGAGGCTTGGGAGCAACCTCGTGTGGGCCATTTGTGTGGATGAGGCTAATTTGGTGTTCAAACGGGCGAAATGGGGTAAAACAGGCATTTTTTAGGCCAGGCTTATGCCTATAATCCTGGAGGTGGGCTCGTGGATAGGGCATTCTTTAGGCCCAAAATCGACAATGGCATGCGATAGAGGCTTAGAAGTGGCCTGGTGTGGGCCGTTTGTGTGGATGAGGCTAAATTAGGGTTTAAACAAGTAAAATAGGGCGAACTAGCCTATTTCGGGTTAGGCTCGTGTACCACCGTATATAATCCCGGGGTGGACCCATGGCTTGGGCATCTTTTAGGCCCAAAATCGACCAAGGCGTGCCAGGGATGCTTGGGAGTGTCCTAGTGTTGGCCGTTTGTGTGGATGTGGCCAATTTAGGGGTCAAACAGGTGAAATAGGGCGAAATAGCCATTTTTAAGCCAGGCTTGTGTACTGCTACCTATGAGCCTGGGGTGGGCCCATGGCTCAGGCATTCTTGGGGCCCAAAGTTAATCGAGGCATGATAGGGAGGCTTGGGAGTGGCCTAGTGTAGGTCACTTTTGTGGATGAGGCCACTTTGAGGTTCAAACGGGCAAAACAGGGCTAGCGGACCCTTTTCGGGCCAGGCTTGTGTACCGCCACCTGTGAGCCCGAGGGTGGGCCCATGGCTCGGGCGTGTTTTGGGCACAAAATTGACTGAGGCATGCCAGGAAGGATTGGGAGCATCCTAGTATGGGTTGTTTATATGGATGGGGATAATTTAGGATTTAATAGGCAAAACGAGGTGAACTGGCCCTTTTCGGGCCAGGCTCGTTTATCGCCACCTACAAACACGGGGGTGGGCCCATGGCTTGAGCATTTTTTATGCCCAAAATTAATCAAGGTGTGCTACGGAGGCTTGGGAGTGGCCTAGTGTGGGCCATTTGTATAGATAGGGCTAATTTAGGGTTCAAATGGGAAAAACGAGGCAAAGTAACCCGTTTTGGGCTAGGCTCGAGTACCGCCGCCTATGAGGCGGGGGCGGTCCCGTGGATCAAGCATATTGTGGGCGCAAAATCAATCAAGGCATGATAGGTAGGCTTGGGAGCGGCCTAGTATAGGTCATTTTTATGGATGCGGCCAATTTGGGGTTCAATCGGGTGAAATGGGATGAACTGGCCCTTTTCGAGCCAGGATCGTGTATTATCGCCTTTGAGCTTGAGGTTGGGCCCATGTATCGAGCATCTTTTGGTCCCAAAATAAATTGAGGCATGCCAAAGAGGCTTGAGAGCTCGTTAGTATGGGCTATTTGTGTCGATGAGGACAATTTGGGGTTCAAACGGGCAAAAGGTGTGAACTGGACCTTTTCGAGATTGTCCCATGTACCGTCTCCTACAATCCTGGGTGTGGCCCAGTGGCTCAGGCATCTCTTGGACCTAAAAATGACCTAGGTGTGTCAGGGAGGCTTGGGAGCGGGATAGTTAGGGCCGTTTGTTTGGATGATGCCAATTTGGGGTTCAAATAGGTGAAATAGGGTGAACTAGCCCTTTTCGAGCCAGGATCATGTACGGTGGCCTATAAACCTGGGGGTTGGCCCTTGGATCGAGCATTTTTTGGGCCCAAAATTAATCGAGGCATTCCAGGGAGGCTTGGGAGCGGTCTAGTATGGGTTGTTTGTGTGGGAGAGGCCAATTTAGGGTTCAAATGGGCAAAATGGGGCAAACTGACCATTTTCGATCTAGGCTTGTGTACTGACGCCTACGAGCCAGGTGGTGGACCCATGTATTGGGCATTTTTTGGGCAAAAAATCAATTGAGGCATTCTAGGGAGGCTTGGGTACAGCCTAGTGTGGGCCGTTTCTTTGGATGGGGCTAATTTGGGGTTCAAATGGGAAAAATGGGGCGAACCAACCCTTTTCAAGCTAGGCTCGTTACCACCGCTAATGGTCCCAGGGATGGGCCCATGGCTCGCACGTATTTTGGGCTGAAAATTGATTGAAACATGCAAGAGAGGCTTGAGAGTGGCCTAGTGTAGTCCATTTATATGGATGAGGCCAATTTGGGGTTCAAACGGGTGAAACGGGGTAAAACTGGCACTTTTTGGGCCAGGCTTGTGCCTATGATCCCAGAGGTAGGCTTGTGGCTAGGGCATATTTTGGGCCCAAAATCAACTATGGCATGCCAGAGAGGCTTGGGAGCTGCCTAGTGTGGGCCGTTTATGTGGATGAGGCTAATTTTGGGTTCAAACGGCTGAAACATGGCGAACTGGCCCGTTTCAGGCCAGACTCGTGTACCCCCGCCTATGATCCCAGGGGTGGGCCCACGGGTTGGTCATCTTTTGGGCCTAAAACTGATCGAGGCATGCCAAGGAGGCTTAGGAGTGGCGTAGTGTGGGACGTTTGGATGGATAAGGCCAATTTAGGGTTCAAATAGGCAAAACAGGGCGAACTGGCCCTTTTCGGGCCAGGCTCATTTACCGTCGCCTATGAACCTAGGGGAGGACCCAAGGCTCGAGCATATTTTGGTCGACAAATTAACCAAGGCATGATAGTGAGGCTTTGGTTTAGCCAAGTGTGGGTCATTTTTGTGGATAAGAATGCAAGAAATCGTTGTCAATATATAACCCAACTATGTTGGGGTCGAAACCCATATGGAATATAGCGTGAATTTGAGTTATTTGCGGGTTAATCAACTAGTAGTTATCAGTTTCTTGTGAATGGGGGTTTTTGGAAAGGTAACAAATAATTACTTCTCAATTTAGTGTTTTAAATCAATATGATAAGGAAACCTGGAGTTATGTTCACTATGGGTGTTGGGATTTGACAGACGCTAGTAATGGTTCATGATTATTGTGGTAGGTAGGATTAGCAGACTATCCTTGTCGAAGTTATTTCTAAATGTTTCT
>NC_061120.1:11124393-11130926 GCF_002878395.1 Capsicum annuum | reverse complement strand
TTCATCAACACAAATTACCCATACAAGGCCACTTCGAAGCTCCCCTGGAATGACTCAAATAATTTTTATCTTAAAAGATGCTTGAGCCACGGACCCACCCTCGGGCTCGTAGGTGGCGGAACACGAGCCTAGCCTGAAAAGGGCCAGTTCTCCCTTTTTTCCCATTTGAACCCCAAATTGGCTTCATCCATATGAATGACGCATACTAGGCTGCTACCAAGCATCCCTGGCATTCCTCATTTGATTTTGGGCCCAAAAAATACCCAAGCCATAGGTCCACCCCCAGGCTCATATGCGGTGGTACACGAGCCTATCTTGAAAAGGGCTAGTTCACCCTATTTTGCCCATTTAAACCCCAAATTGGCCTCATCCACACAAACAACCCACTCTAGGCTGATCTCAAGCCTTTCTGGTGATAACGCTCAAATTACACCTCTCTAATGAGAATGTAAGAGATCGTTGTCAATATATAACCCAACTAGGTTAGGTCAAATCTAATAGGGAATATGGTGTTAACTTAAGTTATTTGAGATTTAATTAACTAATAGTTGGATGTTTCTTGAAATGGGGGTTTTGAGTTTAACAAATAATTGTTTGTCACTTTATTTTCAGTATTTGTAATCAAGAGCTTATGGAAAAACCAGAATTATGTTCACTAGTGGTTTTGGAATTTGACAAATGCTAATAGTGATTCAAGATTCTCACGATAGGTAGGAACAACAGATTGTCTTTATCGAAGTTATGCCTAAATGTCTCTCATCCTACTTAAGCATTTGATTACCTAATCCTCTCAGACTTAGGGAATTTATATTCACTGGCCAGACTTCACCTCAGGTTAATTAACCTTGTTACAACGTCAATTATTAATCGGAAGTCTGGTAGATTCCAAGTCCGTATTGATAGTTCACTTCCTGCTATAATTGATTTCTTATCTCAAGTAAATCAAACCAGGTGTTATCTATCATTTGCAACCAATAGACAATAATTAAAATCTCAAAATTATCAAGGAGTCCTACTACCTTTTGAATCTTGAACACTTACCATCTTATCAAGACTTAACCCTAGATCCCACAATTCGGGTTAAAGGGATTCAACCACTCATATTGCACAAATTAAAACACCTAGTTGTACTCATACTTTGAAAGATGAACTTACAAGAAGATGAATAGTAACTAGTGATTCACAATTAGGTCACAGTACAAATCCCAAAATTTTAATGAAAATCTCTTCAAAGTTAATTGTTTTTCAAGCTAAGAAACTAGAGAGTAAAGTAACGAAATACGTGTCTCAAAATTATGTTTAGAACTCTTTTAGGAAAATCTAAACAATCCTTTAAATAGTTTACCTTAATTATGGAAACAAAATCCCATAGTTTAGGAATTGCTCGGACAAATGACGACATTTTGGGACGCCTTATCAGGAATCTGACGACTTATCACAAATGTTGTCAGATTATCTTTGCTTTTGACATTCGTTGCCTTAGGATGACAACGAAATGTGATGGCCTATTAGATATTTGACGACTTATCATGGATGTCATCACTTCTCTTCCACAGCTCCCATGTTTTGTCTTAGGCTGACGACAACTTTGATGACCTACCAATCTTTGACGGCTTATCAGGAAATGTCGTCATAATTTTCAGATGAAGTCCATTTTTTGTCGAAGGTTGACGATAAAGATGATAACTTATAATAGGGCTGATGACTTATCAGGAATGTCGTCAGCCACACTTCTTTTCTATTTTCTTTAGATTTCAACTCTTTTGCTTCCATCCTTGTTGGTTATCATACATCTAGGCTTCTACTACAAAATCAAAGATAAAACAATCAAAAATGACAAAAGTTGCTTAAGACTTTGCAATTTTTCTCAGTTAAAATCCTCAAATGTCTTAGCATCTACTCACATATCAACACCCTCAACTTAAAACAATTGCTTGTCCAGAAGCAACCTAAACACAACCAAGAGGATACAAAGTACATTTGGCAGTCAATCATCTATATCATCTTAAAACATCTTCATCATCTCCAAGGTCAATCAATTCAAGAACAACGGTGTTTATTATTGACCAACACCAATGCAACACACAGGAATCAAGATACGACATTAAATCAGCTATAACAACCATGCATATACCAATATTACACTATCCAAACAAGTTAGCACTAGTAACATATCTGGTGGTCACTCACAATAAATAAATCCCCCTTTCTTATATCAGCAATCATCTATGTAATCATAGGGACAATTAAAACACCCTCACTCTCAGAATGAAGTTCCAATCAATGTATGCCAAGTACCACAGGCTTGCCTTTATTTTCATTACCAAGGTTTTCAGACAGGTTAGCTAAAATCGCTATAGGTCTTCTCTTTGGCTTGTAATGCAGGCTAGGGGCTGGTATAATTCTTGATGATATTTAATGTGACTAAGACTCCTTGACACTACACTAGATTTTGGGTTTTCACTCATTAGCCTTTTCCACTCTTCTCTTTTTTTATCATACTTATTTAGGATGGGTGCGGTTTTTTCCACAATTACTTATTCTTTTTCACAACTTTTCTTTTTCTTGCTCTTTTTTGCTGCACCCAGATTTTTATTATTTTTATTTCTACCTTTCTTCATACTCATTCTGAATCATACACCCCTATGATAGCCACCCTAAACCTATGCTATTTTCCTGAGTCAAGGTGCATCGTGCCCAAGGAGGACCAGGGCCAAAACAGGTTCATTGTGATATAAATGGGAAAGTGACGGGTGTCATAAAAAGATATATGCTAATAAGTCTCAAAGTAGGGGTCAAGGGATATTATGCACACAGGGAAGTTAATTTAGGCTAACGGCCTGATCATTTCCTAACCCCTATCCTTCAACCTAGGTAAGACTAACCGAGCAAGTTCTGTATTTAACATAAAATAGGAAATAAGTAAGATCTCACAAGTACATGGAACACAAGTATATCACAAGCTACTACTTATTCCATTCATGCAGCTGTTTAGCACTGATTATTTCATCACTAGGACTAATTCCATACAAAGATACATGTTGGTCACACTTAAATGCAAATAACACATTTAAATACTCAGTCCATTGGAGGGGTGCTCAAAAATCACAAACATAATTTAACTGCCTCAAGTACTTGTATTTATCCTAGTCGACTACAAAATTTTACAAAAACAATTTACCCTACAACCTCAACTTAAAATCAAAGAAAAACTGAACTAAAGGTTAAGGTATACCTGGAGTAGATCAAGCACGGGGGCCATAGGTTGCTGCCATATCCTAAGCTACTCTATCTCCATTAGGAGCCTCACTCTGTTATGGTGTAGCTAGAATAGAAGTTATTGGAGGCCTACTAGTAGAGGCACCTACGACTCTCGCTCGGATGGATGCCTCCCATTTCCCATTTTCAACCAAGGACTCAATCATTGCCTTCTTCGTGTCCTCTTTTTTAGCCTTTTCCTCACCTTCTTCTCTGATTTTGTTTATTCATCACTATCAGTCCTCTCTCTCTTACCCTTGTCTTTCTTCTCACCCTTCTTCTTTTTTTCTCACTAGTTTCTCTGTGAGATCGAGCAATGGGATTTCTCCCTCAGACTCCTCAACTGTCGGATCTGCTGACACCATAAATTAGTGTTAATGTAGTTTTCCAACCTCCGATTTTACCTTGTCTAGGTCTGATCTCAATAGTGCAATCTCTGGATCTGACCTCTCTTTCGACTGCTTATTGAAGTGATTCTCTCTTTTTCATCTTCTTTTTTTCAGCCTTCTTTCTTGCCCTCTTCTCTGCTTTTATTTATTCATCACTATCAGACCTCTCTCTCTTAACCTTTCTTTTCTTCTCACCTTTCTTCTTCTTCTTCTTCTTTTCACTGGTTCCTTTGTGAGATCGAGCAATGGGATTTCTGCCTCAGACTCCTCAATTGTCGGATCTGCTGACACCATAAATTGGTGTTTCTGTAGATTTCCAACCTTTGGTTTTACCTTGTCTAGGTATGAACTCAATAGTGCAATCTCTGGATCTGAACTCTCTTTTGACTGCGGATTGAAGCGTTTCTCCAATTCATTAATCCGACCTAATAGAGCCTTGTAGGGATTAAGTCAGCCTTAACTCTCTTCTCTACCACAGCCGCAAATTTCTTGGCAAAGATTTTAAGTTGAGCCTCGCACAATTTGGATTGCTTTGCCACTCTCCTAAAATTCATAGCGTTGAAGGCAAATTCTGTGCTGAACACAATAGCTGAAGGGTTTGTCTCATTTCTGGGCATTGATTCTGCCATTGCTGAGGATGTTGGAGGTACAACTTCAGAATTTGGCATCTTTGCATTAGGTGCTAAGCTGGTACCTGTATCTGGTGGGTCTGTTTCAACCCCTGCCCATCTGTCAAGTGTCATCCTCGATTGATTTTCATCATAACTTATGGGATTGTGCATCTTCTTGGCAAGCAATTCTTCGTCCAACCCTAAAACCTTAGGCACATTTTCTGCCTTACGCAACCTCATAATTAAACAAAGGAAAGGATATGTCATATCGGGCCTTGAAACTCGAATCTTTATCTCTTCGGCGATAATCTCTCCAAAGATCAATTTAAGGTTAGCCACAATACCTATGACTAGTATTGCTCTATCATCCCCAAGAATATTTTCTCCATCCATGGGCATCATCCAGATACGTACAATACCCTACCAAAATCTTTCCTCTAAATTCATGGAGGCCTTGAAGATTCTTTCACTTTGGTTGGTCAGCCATTCAAGTTCTCCATCAGCAACCAAGACCGTTGATTTTACCCATGCTTCATCTGGGCATAGAAAGTAGGTGAAGTGGTCTGAGGAGTGAAATTTGTGCCATGAAGGAATCTGTTGATCGTTCCTTCAGAAACATCCACCATTACACCCCGTATTGAAACTTTATCTAACAAAGGACGATCCGTTGATTTCTCTCCTTCTTTACATATATTTTCTAAGCAAGCCTGATAGTTCGCATAGAACTCCCTAACTAGTGTAGGGAAAAATGAGTTTCCTCCTCTTGTAGTCCATTCCACGTTGTAGTCACAAAATTTCTGCTCCACCTCAGGATATCTGCTCAACCCTTTAGTGATGATCCTCTTTTCTTCAAATATTTGCTTTTTAACAACTCTTCTATTAGTTCTGCGAAGCCCATCAAAAAAGATTTTTTGAGCTTTAGGAATTTGCCACCTAGTGTTGTCTTGGACATCGGGGTTCGTGAATTTAACCATAGTTCCCCAAATCAGAGATTCTTTATCATCCTGTTGCTCAGTAGAAGGGGACTCAGTTGATGGTCCCTCATATTCAAGTTTTCCCAGACTCACATTCTCAAAATTAGGATGATCTGAATCATTCTTTTAAGATTCTGCATGTTCAGGATCTTGTTGCTCAGAGGCTGTCCTCTCAGAAGCTGTATGTTCAGACCTTGTTGGATCAATATCACTCTCTTCATTCTTCTCTACCTCAACTACTGGGGGTGGTGGAGGATTTTTTGGGATTATCTTCTTTCTTTGCGTTCTGAGTAGTGGCTGTTCTTTATCATAATTGGATTCCTCATAGATGAGTCTCCGAGGTACACTCTTCTGTTAATCTTTCTTTGTAGGTTTGGAGTTCTTTTCTTTGGGTGCCTTTACAAAACCTTTAGCAAGAGAAAACCCATTAGTCGACCCTCAAGAGTATAAACACAAACACATCAATCATTGAAGTTCCACACCCCTTGAAAGGGTTTATTTATGCTTCAGATCCCAGGTATGACGACATGTCTGATAAGCCATCACAGTTGTGATAGATTTTTATTAACGTCGTCTGCTCTAAACAGAATCCATAAAATTTTATAAAATTTTGATGACATGTCTGATAAGCCATCACAGTTGTGATAACTTATCAGCCATGTCGTCAAATCACGACACAACCCCTACTCGATTTTAAAATCCCATCGATTCTCATTTTTGAGGTGAGCTTTTAAGTCTCAAGCTTGCACAGTAAACCCTAATTTCTGATTTTCATACATTTGCAAGCTAAAATTGACTCAAGCTTCTTGGGAACCTTGGTTCACCTCAGTTTATTACTTACCAAGTAGAAAATTTAGGTTTTGAGCATACTTGATAGGTTACTTCAACTTTGTTATACGAGCAAGAGGAAGTATATGAAAGACGAATTCTTGATTTTGATTTCAAACCCACACACACAAGGAAGTTTTCTTTTTTCTTTTTTCTTCGATACACTTTATAAATTGGAGAGAATAAACTAAAGATGGAAACAAAATAAAACTTAATGTAAAGAGAGGAAATACGCGGAAAGGTGGAAAGACAAAGCTATGGGTCGGGTCGGATCTTTTTACCTAGGCCCAGAATTTTCTAATAGCTAATTTTAGGGCTTTTCTGATGATATTTTATGATGGCTTATCACAAGTGTGATAGCCCATCACAAATGTCGTCAGCCTTAACAGAACCTACCTCAGAGCTGAATTTCTGACGGTGAACCTGACAGCTTATCACAATTGTGATAGCTCATCACAGATGTCGTCAGGCTT
>NC_061120.1:11041627-11121393 GCF_002878395.1 Capsicum annuum | reverse complement strand
GGCAAAATGAGGTGAACTAGCCCTTTTTGGGCCAGGCTCGAGTACCGCCGCCTATGAGCCCGGGGGTGGCCCAATGGCTCAGGCTTCTTTTGGGTACGAAAATTGATTAAGGCATGCCAGGGAGAATTGGAAGCAGCCTAGTGTGGGCCGTTTGTGTGGATGAGGACAATTTAGGCTTCAAAATGCAAAATGAGGTGAACTGGCCCTTTTTAAACTAGGCTCGTGTACCGCGCCTACGAGCCCAGGAGTGCAGCTGTGGCTCGGGCGTCTTCTGGGCATAAATTAGACTGAGGCATTCTAGGGAATCTTGGGAGAGGCCTAGTGTGGGCCATTTATATGGATGACACTAATTTAGGGTTCAAATGGCCGAAACAAGGAAAACTACGCTTTTTGGGCTAGGCTCGTCTACCTCCGCCTATGAGCCTAGGGTTGGGCCTATGGCTCGAGCATCTAATCATTTGAGGTATGCCAAGAAGGCTTGGGAGCAGCCTAGTATGGGATATTTGTATGGATGAGTCCAATTTGGGGTTCAAACTGGTGAAACAGGGAAGATTGGCCCTGTTCAGGCCAAGCTCGTGTACCATCGTATATGAGCCCGAGGTGGGCCCATGGCACAGGCATTTTTTGGGCCCAAAATAGAGAGAGGCATGAAATGGAAGCTTGGGAGTGGCCTAGTGTTGGCCATTATTATGGATAAGGCTAATTTGGGGTTTAAATGAAAGAACGGGGCAAACTAACTCTTTTAAGGCCAGGCTCGTGTACACCTACGAGCCTGGGGGTGGGTCTATGGATCTGGCATTTTTTGGGCCCAAAATCAATTGCAGCATTCTAGGGAGGCTTGTGAGTGTCCTAGTGTGGGACGTTAGTGTGGATGAGCTGAAATTGTGGTTTAAATGGGCGAAATAGTTTAAACTGGCCCTTTTTCAGGCTAGGCTCATATACCGCTCCCTACAAGCCTAGGGTTGGGCCCATGGATTGGGAATTTTTTATGAATAAAATTGACGGAGGAATGATAGGGAGACATGGAAGTGGCCTATTATGGGCAGTTTGTGTGTATGAGGCCAATTTATGGTTCAAACAGGCAAAACGGGGCAAACTAACCCTTTTTGGACCAGGCTCGTGTACCGCTGCCTACGAACCTGGGGGTGGGCCCATGGATCGTGTATATTTTGGTCCCACTATCAATTAACCCATTCCAAGGAGGCTTGGGAGTGGCCTAGTATGGGCCTTTTATTTAGATGAGGCTAATTTAGGATTCAAACGGGCAAAATGGGGTGAACTAGCCCTTTTTAGGCCTGGCTCGAGTACCACCGCCTATGAGCCCGGGGGTGGGCCAAAGGCTCAGGCTTCTTTTGGGTACGAAAATTGATTGAGGCATGCCAGGGAGGATTGGAAGTAGCCTAGTGTGGGCCGTTTGTGTGGATGAGGACAATTTAGGCTTTAAAATGTAAAATGAGGTGAACTGGTCCCTTTTGAATTAGGCTCGTGTACCGCTGCCTACGAGCCCAGGAGTGCAGCTGTGGCTCGGGCGTCTTCTGGGCATAAATTAGACTGAGGCATTCTAGGGAGTCTTGGGAGAGGCCTAGTGTGGGCCATTTGTGTGGATGATATTAATTTAGGGTTCAAATGGCCGAAACAGGGAAAACTACCCTTTTTAGGCTAGGCTCGTCTACCTCCGCCTATGAGCCTAGGGTTGGGCCTATGGCTCGAGCATCTTTTGGGCCCAAAATCATTTGAGGTGTGCCAAGAAGGCTTGGGAGCAGCCTAGTATGGGATATTTGTATGGATGAGTCCAATTTGGGGTTCACACTGGTGAAATAGGGAAGATTGGCCCTTTTCAGGCCAAGCTCGTTTACCATCGCATATGAGCCCGGGGGTGGGCCCATGGTACAGGCATTTTTTGGGCCCAAAATAGAGCGAGGCATGACATGGAAGCTTGGGAGTAGCCTAGTGTTGGCCGTTAATATGGATAAGGCCAATTTAGGGTTTAAATGAAAGAACGGGGAAAACTAACCCTTTTCAGGCTAGGCTCGTGTACACCTACGAGCCCGGGGTGGGTCTATGGCTTTGGCATTTTTTGGGCCCAAAATCGATTGTAGCATTCTAGGGAGGCTTATGTGTGTCCTAGTGTGGGACGTTAGTGTGGATGAGCTGAAATTGTGGTTTAAATGGGCGAAATAGTTCAAACTGGCCCTTTTTTAGGCCAGGCTCATATACCGCTCCCTACAAGCCTAGGGTTGGGCCCGTGGATTGGGAATTTTTTATGAATAAAATTGACGGAGGAATGATAAAGAGTCTTGAAAGTGGCCTATTATGGGCCATTTATGTGTATGAGGCCAATTTAGGGTTCAAACAGGCGAAACGGGGCAAACTAACCCTTTTCGCGCCAGGCTCGAGTACCGCTGCCAACGAACCTGGGGGTGGGCCCATGGATCGAGCATATTTTGGTCCCACTATCAATTAACCCATTCCAGGGAGGCTTAGGAGTGGCCTAGTGTGGGCCTTTTATTTAGATAAGGCTAATTTAGGGTTCAAATGGGCAAAACGGGGCTTACTGACCCTTTTCGGGCTAGGCTTGTAAGCTGCCTACTTTGAGCCTGGGGTGGGCTCATACCTTGGGTGTCTTTTGGGACCAAAATCAATCGATTCATGCTAGGAAGGCTTAGGAATGGCCTAGTCTAGGCTGTTTTTGTGGATGAGGCCAATTTGGGGTTCAAACGGGCAAAACAAGGTGATTTGACCCTTTTTGGGCTAGGATCGTGAGCTGCCGCCTTTAAGCCTTGGGGTGGGCTCGTGCCTTAGGCATCTTTTGGGCAAACAATTGATTGAGGCATACCCGGGAGGCTTAGGAGTGGCCTAGTGTGGGCCGTTTGAGTGGATGAGTCTAATATGGGGTTTAAACAGGCAAAACAGTGTAAACTAGCCCTTTTCAAGCCAGACTTATTTACCGCCACCTACAAGCCCAAGAGTGGGCCCGTGTCTCAGGTGTCTTTTGGGCTTAAAATCGACTGAGATATTCTAGGGAGGCTTGGGAGCGACCTTGTATGGGCCATTTGTGTAGATAAGACCAATAGGCATTGAAACAGCCAAAATAGGGCGACCTGGCCCTTTTTAGGCCAGGCTCGTGTATCGATGCCTATGAGCCTGATGGTAGGCCCATGCCTCGAACATAATTTGGGCTAGAAATAGACCAAGACATGATATAGAGGCTTGGGAGCAGTCTTAGTATGGCCCATTTGTGTGGATGAGGCCAAATTCCGGTTCAAACTGGAAAAACGGGGCAAACATTCCCTTTTTAAGCTACACTCATTTACCGTTGCCTACGAGCCTAAGAATGGGCCCATGGCTCGGGATTTTTTTGGGATTAAAATTGATCGAGGCATTTTTGGGAGGTTTGAGAGCATCCTAGTATGGTCCATTTGTATGGATGAGGCCAATTTAGGGTTCAAACTGGCAAAACAGGGGTAAACTCAGTTCGTGTACCCCTGCCTATGATCCCGAGTGTGGGCCCATGGCTTAGGCATCTTTTGGGCCTAAAATAATCTGAGGCATGCCAGGGAATCTTGGGAGAGGGCTATTATGGGCCTTTTGTATGGATGATTCCAATTTGGGACTCAAACGGCTGAAACGGGGCAAACTAGCCCTTTTTGGGCCAGGCTTGTGTACCACCGCCATGAGCCTGGGGGGGTCCTATGGATCGGGTGTCTTTTGGACCTAAAATTGACCGAGGTATGCCAGGGAGGCTTGGGAGCGGCCTAGTGTGGGATATTTGTGTAGATGAGGCCAATTAGTGGTTCAAACGAGCGAAACAGGGTGAACTGTCCCTTTTCGGGCCAAACTCATGTACCGCCGCCTATGAGCCCAGGGGTGGCCCCATGGATTGAGAGTCTTTTGGGGCTAAAATCAACCGAAGAGTGATAGAAAGGTTTGGGAGTGTCCTAGAGTGGGCTATTTTTATAGATGAGGCCAATTTTGAGTTAAAACGGGAGAAATGGGGTGAATTGGCCTATTTTGGGCTAGGCTTGTGTACCGTTGCCTATGAGCCCGAGGGTTGTCTCGTGGCTTGAGCATTTTTTTGTACCCAAAATAGATCGAGGTATGGCATGGAGTCTTGAGAGCATCCTAGTATGGATGAGGCTAATTTGGGGTTCAAACGCATGAAACGACGCAAATTGGCCTTTTTTGGGCCAAGCTCATAGATCATCCATTTAATGGCCCAAAATTGACCGAGGTATGCTAGAGAGGCTTGGGAGAATCCTAATGTAGGCCATTTGTGTGGATAAAGAAATTTGGGGTTCAAAAGGGAAAAATAGGTGAACTAGCCCTTTTTGAGCCAGGCTCATGTACCGATGCCTACGAGCCTGGGAGTGCACCTATGGATCGGGCATCTTTTTTGTTCAAAATTGATCGAGCCATTTTAGGGAGGCTTGAAAGCAGCCTAATGTGGGCCGTTTATGTGGATAAGAACAATTTGGGGTTCAAGCAGACGAAACAGGGTGAACTAGCCCTTTTCGGCCCAGGCTCGTGTACCACCACATATGAGCTCGGGGGTGGGCCCATTGCTCGGGTATTTTTTGGGCCCAAAATCATATGAGGCTTGATAGAGAGGATTGGGAATGGCTTAGTATAGGCCATTTGTATGGATAAGGTCAATTTAGGGTTCAAACAGGTAAAACAGGGCAAACTAGACCTTTTCAGACCAGGCTTGTGTACCATCTCCTACGATTCCGGGGGTAGGCCCTTTTTGTCCCAAATTTGACCAAGGCATGCCAGGGAGGCTTGGGAGCGGCCTAGTGTTGGCCGATTGTGTGGATGAGGACAATTTAGGATTTCAACAAGTGAAATGGGGCGCACTGTCCCTTTTTAGGCCAGGCTCGTGTGTGGCCTATGAACCCCAGGGTTGGACCATAACTCGAGCATCTTTTGGGTCCAAAATTAACTGAGGCATGTCAGAGAGGCTTGTGAGTAGCCTTGTGTGGACCGTTTGTATGGATAACTCCAATATAGGTTTAAAATGGTAAAAATAGTGTGAAGTAGACTTTTTCAGGTCAGGCTCGTGTACTGCCGCCTATGAGCCTCGGGTGAGGCCCGTGGCTCGGGCATTTTTCGGGCACAAAATCGACCAAGGAATGCCATTGAGGCTTGGGAGCGTCCGGGTGAAACGGGGAAAACTGGCCCTTTACGTGCCAGGTTCATAAACCGCCGCCTACAAGCCTAGGTGCGCCGCATTTTCAATCGCCTATGCTCGCTACCTCACTTATGCAATAGGTTACGCGCCACCTATGTCAACATAGGCGATAGGTTAGGTGCCGCCTATGTCAACTTAGCCGATAGGCTAGGCGCCGCCTATGTCAACATAGGCTATAGCTTAGGCACCGCCTATGCCCACTGGCTGGTTACTTTGCTATTTTTTTGTGAGAAAAATAGTACCAAATAACTTTGCTATTTTCTCCAATGATGATCTCCATGCAGATGGCATGACTCCTAATGTGGATGAGAAGTACTACTGGTCAGGTTCTTTATCTTGTTATTTGCACTGTGGACAGTGCTGAGCATAAGTGTGGGGTGGCTAGTTACTTGTCTACTTGTTTTGTAAGAAAATAAGACCTTCTCCTTAGTATACTTCTTGATAGGATTAGTTGTTTTTTTTATTTGATTTTGTTAGTTATTTAGTCATAATTATGTGCTTTTCTCGATGATGGATGGATGAGGACCGTCTTAAGAAAAAATTAGTCATTTAATTGCATGTAACTTTTCTTGTGGGTAACATGACATTATAACATAAAAATGTGATGGATCATTATGTTTGAAATACCTAGTCTCTAGTTGTGACTCTTGTTGTGATTGTTGGTTTTAATTGAATTCATGTAATTTTTCGGTCGAGAATCTATAATGCTCCTATTTGAGTTGACCATGTGCCATGAATGTGTAAGACTATTGTATATTCCTTATTGCAATTGATTCTAGAACTTTCCTAGTGTGTATGCAAAGCGAAATAAATATTGTGAGTTTAGGAGATGATTTAGGCATTTCTTTGATAGCCATTGTTCATACCTTTTTTTGACCTACCTTTCTACATTATCTTAGATAGCTTCGTTGAGCCTTTAGCTTGTTCTTTTTTTAGCCTCATATGTAGCCTAATCCGTTCTTTAATAGACCATAATTTGATCCAAAAAGCTCCTAAGCGCTTTAATGTAAAATCAATGTGATTTAGGAGTTTGAGAATAAGAGAAAAAAGGTGAAATTGATGCCCCAAAGTCTAGTTATTGGCGTGAGCAATTGATGTGGTTGGGAGTAGCTAAATTTTTTGAAAAAGTTCAAAATTTTATCCTGGACACGTTACAATGAACCTATTTTGGCCCTGGTCCTTCTTAGACATTGTGCACCTCAACTACGGCAAATTGCTTAAGTTGAGGGTGGCTATTATAGGGGTGCGTAATGTGAAAAAGATGCCAAAAAAAACAATATTTGAAAGGGTTGGATATTCCCACCATAGTGTTATTAATTAAGCTTAACGAGTTGGGGTGAAAAGCAAATCTGTGAAGATAGAAGAAGTGGAAATTGGTTATTTGAGATTGATCTTAATTGCATAATGTAGGGTATTAAAGCGCTTAGGGAAGATAGTCACTATTTCTGGCCAAAATAATTCCTACCCATCCTTTAGCCTGCATTACAACCCATAAAAGACCTATTTGATCCTAATCTTAGAATTCTGATATTAGTGGAGTATTACACTAAGGGCAAGCATATGGTCATCAGTTGTAATTTGAGAATTCTTTGTGAGAGTGAGCGCAACTTGATTCTTGTACCCATATTGTTAGAAATTGCATGATTGTGAGTGATTATGGGTAACTCTCTTATTGTGAGGGCACATGGCTGATGAAGGTTGGGTAATTCATATGATTTTTTCTTAAACGATATGCATGAAATTGCCAACTTAATGAGTCTATTCTTGAGGGTAGGTTGTATCTAGGAATGATTCCTGAAGCTACTTCTTGTTCATAATTGTTGTGTGAGCCAATTTGAGCATCTTGTCTTCCTTTATGGGTGCTAAGGCTTGTGTAGTATTCATAAATAGATATGTTGTTCGAGGACGAACAAAGCTTTAAGTGTGGGGTAGTGATGTTGCGCGTATTTATATGTCTAAGCACCATAACTTACCCATTTTTTAGCTAAGTTTTGAGGATAAAATACATAATTCTTGCACTTTGTCTTTTTTTAGTTAAGTGAGCTGACCTATGTGATTAGCATGCTTTTCAAGTACAAATGAGGAAGATTACGACACTTTGGGGACCTGTGGATAGCAAATGAAACTTCACATAAAAAGAAAGCAGCTTTTGGACTGAATGTGATATATGAGAACTTTTTCCTGGGAAAACTCAATATTTTTAAATAGTTAAGGATGGAGTAGCAATTTATTAGAGAAGGATGTTATTAAAAGCCTTATGGCTGAATTTTTAGGGATTATTCAACATTCTGTATTATTTTGAAAATAAGAAAAATCGGCTTAGCTTGAGGAGAGAGAGAGAGAAACTTTTTTCTCTCTTATTTTTGCTATTCATCTTCTCCACCAAGATTGTTCTAAGTTTTGGTATGATGAATATTTCTATTGTGATTTTCGTTTTATTCATGAGTAGCCAAGTTTATTTGTCAGGTTTATGGATACCTTGTAGTATACTTTCTATTGCTATGGGTTTTTGAATTTAGGATGTGTTAATCCACTTATATCATTACTCTCTTCGTTATGATTGAATTCTCATGGATGCAAACATAGGGAATGTTCCATTATAGCAATAACTTGTTCGATAGAAAAGTTACTGTTTGGAAAAGAGAGTAGTGGCAAGAAAATAGGGTTTCCAACCTTTATTTTACACGTTAATGCCTTAGCAGGATTAAATACTTGGAGAGTTCGTATGATTGGTTGTACACTTTGGATTCGAGAGAACTAAGGTGAATAAATCCGTGATGGTTGAGAAATACTTGGATTTAGAATTAGAATACATCTCTCTATAAGTGCATGCATGTATAAATCCTTATTACTCATAGTTAATAGAGAAGTAAAAGCTACAAGGTGGACATAACCCTACCTTGTCATTCTCTGTGATCAAATATTAATACACATATTACTTCATTGTTATATTGTAAATATCATTTCAAATTTAAACCAAAACCCCCCATTCAGGAACCTCTGACCAACAGTCCAGTAACAACTACAATACTTAGTAACACAGTATTCCCTGTGGGATTCGACACCCAACCTGGTTGGGTTCTATATTTAAAAGCGACCGCTTACTCTCTCACAAGAGAGGTGTAATTTGGGCGTATCATCCACCACCAGGATCATAGACAGCGGTACACGAGCCTACACCAAAAAGGGCCAGTTCACCTTATTTCTCAAGTTTAAACCTCAAATAGGACTCATACACACAAACGACCTATACTAGGCCGCTCCCAAGCCTCCCTGGCATGCCTCAGTTAGTTTGGGCCTAAGAGAAGCTTGAGCCACGAGCCCACCCCCTGGTTCATCGGCGATGGCAGACGAGCCTTGCCCAAAAAGGTCCAGTTCTCCCTGTTTTGCCAGTTCAAACCCTAAATTGGCCTCATCCACCCAAACAGCCCAGAATAGGCCGCTCCCAAGCCTCCTTGGCACGCCTCGGTCGATTTTGGGCCCAAAATATGCTTGATCCATGGGAACATCCCTGGGCTCGTAGGCGTCGGTACACAAGCCTTTTCTAAAAAAGGCTAGTTCACCTGTTTGAACCCCAAATTGCCCTCATCCACACAAACAGCCCATATAGGCCACTCCCAAGCCTCCCGAGCCTCCTTAGAATGCCTCGATCAATTTTGGTCCCAAAAGATGCTTGAGCCATAGGCCCATCCCCAGCATTGTAGGTGGCGGCGGTACACTAGCCTGGCCCTAAAAGGGCCAGGTCGCCCCATTTCACCCGTTTGAATCCCAAGTTGGCCTCATACACACAAAAGACCCACACTAGGCCGCTCCCTAGACTCCCTAGCATGCCTCTGTCAATTTCGGGCCTAAAAGATGCCCGAGCCATGGGCCCACCCTCGGGCTCGTAGGCGGGTACATGAGCCTGGCCCAAAAAGGGCCTATTTGCCCCGTTTCATCCATTTGAACCCCAAATTGGCCTCATCCACATAAACGACCAATACTAGGCCGCTCCCTAGCCTCTATGACATGCCTTGGTCAGTTTTAGGCCTAAAAGATGCCTAAGCCATTAGCCCACACCGGGGGTCATATGCGGCGGCACATGAGTCTGGCTCAAAAAGGGCCAGTTCACCCTGTTTCACCTGTTTGAACCCAAATTGGCCTCATCCATATAAATAGCGAACTCTAGGTCATTCCTAAGACTCCCTGGTACGCCTAGGTCAATTTTGGGCCCAAAAGACACTCGAGCCATGGGACCACCCCAGGATCATAGGCAGTGGTACTTTAGCCTGGCCCAAAAAGGGCTAGTTCGCCCCGGTTCACCTGTTTGAACCCAAAATTAGCCTCATCCAAACAAATAGCCTACACTAGGCTGCTCCTAAGCCTCCCTAGCACTCATCTGTCGATTTTGGGCCCAAAAGATGCCTGAGCCACGGGCCTACTCCTGGGCTCATCAGCAATGGTCACGAGCCTTGCCCAAAAAGTGCTAGTTCACCCTGTTTCGCCCATTTGAAATCCAAATTGGCCACATCCATAAAAACGGCCCACACTAGGCCATACCCAAGACTTCTAGGCATTTGTCGGTCGATTTTGGGCCAAAAAATTGCCCAATCCCCAGGACTACCCTCGGGCTTGTAGGCGGTGGTACATGAGCCTAGCCCAAAAAGGTCCAGTTTGCCCTATTTAGCTCGCTTGAACCTTAAATTCACCTTATCCACAAAAATGGCCGTAACTAGGCCGCTCCCAAGCCTCTCTAACATGCCTCGATCTGTTTTGGTCCGAAAAGATGCCCGATCCATGGACCCACCCCCAGGCTCATTGGAAGCAGTACATGAGCTTGGCGAAAAAAGGCCAGTTCTCCCCCATTTTGCCCATTTGAACCCCAAATTAGCCTCATCAACACAAATGGCATACTAGGCCGTTCCTAATCCTCCCTGACATGCCTCGGTTGATTTTGAACCCAAAAGATGCCCGATCCATTGGCCCACCCCTAGCTCATAGGCGGTGGTCCATGAGTCAGGCTCGAAAAGGGCCAGTTTGCCCCGTTTCACCCGTTTGAACCCTAAATTGGCCTAATCCATATAAACGGCCCACACTAAGCCGCTTCTAATCCTCCCTAGCATTCCTCGATAGGTTTAAGGACTAAAAAATATCCGAGCCACATGCCCACCCCTGGGATCGTAGTCGGCGGTACACGAGCCTGGCTCAAATAGGGCTAATTCTCCTCGTTTTGCCCTTTTGAACCCCATATTGGCCTCATCCACACAAACCAAACTAGGCCGATCCTAAGCATCTCTAGCATCCCTCAATTAATTTTGGACTCAAAAGATGCCTGAGCTACAAGCCTACCCCTGGTCTCATAGGCGACACTACACGAGCCTAGTCTGAAAAAGGCCAGTTCGCCTATTTCGGCCGTTTGAACCCAAATTGGCCTCATCCATACAAATGGCCCATACTAGCCCACTTATAATCCTACACGGCTTGCCTCAGTTGATTTTGGGCCTAAAAAACTTCTGAGCCATGGGCCCACCCTCAGGCTCGTAAGCTGCGGTACATGGTCTAGGCTCAGAAAGGGCTAGTTTGCGTCGTTTCGCCTGTTTGAACTCCAAACTTTCCTCATCCACACAAACGGTCCAAACGAGGCCACTTCCAAGCCTCCCTGGTATTCCTCGCTCAATTTTAAGCCCAAAAGGTGCCCGAGCCATGGGCCCACCTTGGGCTTATAGGCGTCGGTGCATGAGCCTAGCTTAAAAAGGGCCAGTTCACATAGTTTCGCCCTTTTGAATCGCTAATTGTCCTCATTCACAAAAACAGCCCACACTAGGATGATCCAAAGTATCCCTAACATACCTTAATTAATTTTAGACCAAAATACACCCGAGCCATAGGCCCAGACTCAGTATCATAGGCATCGGTACCAGAGCCTGGCTTAAAACAGGCCAGTTCATCCCCTTTTGGCCCTTTTGAACCCTAAATTGGCCTCATCCATACAAACAACTCGCACTAGGACACTCCCAAACTTCCCTAGCATGCCTCAGTCGATCTTAGTCCTAAAAGATGCTTGAGCCATGGGCCCATCCCTGAGCTAGTGGGAGACGGCACACGAGCATGGCCCGAAAAGGGCCAGTTCGCCCCATTTCGCCCGTTTGAACTACAAATTGGCCTCATCCACAAAAACAGCCCACACTATGATGGTCTCAAGTTTCCCTAGCCTACCTCGATCAATTTTGGGCACAAAATACATCTGAGCCATGGGCCCGCCCCAGGGGTCGTAGGCGACGGTACACGAGCCTTGCCCGAAAAGGGCTACTTTGCCCCATTTCGCTCATTAGAACCTCAAATTTGTTTCATCCATAAAAACGGCCGATACTAGGCCACTCCCAACTCTCCATGACAAGCCTCCGACAATTTGTGGCCCAAAACACACCAGAGCCATGGGCCCAACCCCAGACGCGTAGGCGGCGCGGTACACGAGCCTAGCCCCAAAAAGGCTAGTTTTCCTCATTTTTCCTATTTTACCCATAAATTGGTATCATCTACACAAACAGCCCACACTAGACTGCTCCTAAGCCTCCCTGGCATACCTCGATCAATTTTGGGCCCAAAAGATGCCCGAGCCTTGCTCGAAAAAGGCTTATTCGCCTCGTTTCGCTTGGTTGAACCCCAAATTAGCCTAATACACACAATTGGCCCATACTAGGCCACTTCCAAGCCTCCCTAGAATTCCTCAGTCAATTTTAGGCTCCAAACATGCCTGAGCCATGGGCCCACCCCTGAGCTCATAAGTGGTGGTACATGAGCCTGGCCCAAGAAGGGCCAATTCTCCCCGTTTCGCCTATTTGAACCCCGAATTGGCCTAATCCAAACAAACCGCCCTTACTAGGCTGCTACTAAGCCTCCCTGGCATGCCTGATCAATTTTAGGCCTAAAAAAAACTGAGCAATGGGCCCACTCTAGGCTCGTAGGCGGCAGTACAAGAGCCTGGCGCAAAAAGGGCTAGTTCACCCTGTTTCAATCGTTTGAACCCCATATTGGCCTCATCAACACAAACGTCCAATACTAGGCTACTTCCAAGCCTCCCTAATGTGCCTCGATCGATTTTAGGCCCCAAAAATTCCTGATCCATGGGCTGACCCCGGGCTCATAAGCGGAGGTGCAAGAGCCTGGCCCACAAAGGGCTAGCTCACACTGGTTCACCTACTTAAACCCCAAATTGGCCTCAGCCACATAAACGGCCCACACTAGGCCACTGCCAAGAATCCATGGGACATCTCAATAATTTTTGGGCTAAATTAGACACAAGCCATAGACCCAACCCTGGCCTCGTAGGCAATAGTACCCGAGGCTAGCCCGAAAAGGGACAGTTCGCCCCGTTTTACCCTTTTGAACCCCAAATTGGCCTTATCCGCACAAACAGCCCACACTAGACTACTTCCAAGTCTCCTTGGCATGCCTCAGTCGATGTTAGGCCTAAAAGATGCCCGACTCCTGGGCCCACCCCTGAGCTCATGAAGGAGGTATACGAGCCTGGCATGAAAAGGGCCATTTCGGCCTATTTCTCCCCTTTGAACCATAAATTGGCCTCATCCATACAAATGGCCCACACAAGGCCACTACAAATCCTCCCTGGCATGCCTCGATTAATTTTACGCCCAAAAAATTCCCAAGCCACGAGCCCACCCTTAGGTTCGTAGGCGATGGTACATAAGCCTAGACCGTAAATGGCCATTTTTCCCCGTTACACCCGTCTGAACCCCAAATTGGCCTCATCCTCATAAACGGCCCATACTAGGCTACTCCCAAGCCTCCCTATCATTCCTTGGTTGATTTTAGGCCTAGATGCACGAGCCATGGGCCCATCCCCGGGCTCGTAGGCGGCAGTGCATGAGCCTGGCTTGAAAGAGGAAAGTTCACCCTATTTTACCTGTTTGATCCCTAAATTGGCCTTTTCCACATAAATGGCCCATACTAGGCTTCTTCTAAGCTTTCCTAGCATGCCTCGATCGATGTTGGACCCAAAATATGCCCGAGACATGGGCCCACCCCTGGGCTCATAGGCAGCGGTGCATAAGCCTAGCTCAAAAAGGGCCAGTTCACCCTGTTTTGATCATTTGAAAACTAAAATAGCCTCATCAACACAAAAGGCCAACACTAGACATCTCCCAAATCTCCCTGGCATGAATCGGTCAATTTTGGAACCAATAGATATCCGAGCCACAGGCCCATCCCCGAGCTCATAGGCGGCAGTACATGAGCCTGGCCCAAAAAGGGCTAGTTCACCCCGTTTCTTCCGTTTGAACACCACATTGACCTCATCCATACAAACGGCCTATACTAGTTTGTTTCCCATTCTCTCTGGCAAGCCTCGGTAGAATTTGGGACCAACAGATGCCCAAGCTGCAGGCCCACCCCTAGGCTCATAGGCGGCGGTACATGAGCCTAGCCCAAAAAGCGCCAGTCGCCCTATTTTACCTGTTTGAACCCCAAATTGGTCTCATCCACACAAATGGCCCACACTAGGCCGCTCCTTAGACTCGTTGGCATGCCTCAGTTGATTTTAGGCCCAAAAGACGGTTGAACCACGGTCCTACCACCAGGCTCAAAGGTCGTACACGAACAAACCCCGAACAGGGCCAGTTCACCTTGTTTCAAAAGTTCAAACATTAAATTGGACTCATTTACACAAACAAACTACACTAGGTCACTTCCAAGCATCCCTGACATGCCTCAGTTAATTTTAGGCCTAAAAAAAGCTCAAGCCATGGGCCCAGCCCCTAGCTCGTCAACAACGGTAGATGAGCCTTGGCTGAAAAGGGCCTGTTCTCCCCGTTTTGCTCGTTTGAACCCCAAATTGGCCTCATCCACACAAACAACCCTAACTAGGCCGCTCCCAAGCCTCCCTGGCATGACTCGGTCGATTTTAGTCCTAAAAGACGCTCGATCCATAGGCCCATCCCTAGGCTCATAGGCGACGTTACATGAGCCTTGCCCAAAAAGGGCTAGTTTACCCGTTTGAACCCCAAATTGGCTTCATCCACACAAACTGCCCACACTAGGCCACTCCCAAGCCTCCCAAGCCTTCTTAGCAGGCCTCGGTCAATTTTGGTCCCCAAAGATGCCCGAGCCACGGGCCAACCCTCAACATTGTAGGCAGTGGCGGTATACTAGCCTAGCGCAAAAAGGGCCAGGTCGCCCCATTTTGCTCGCTTGAATCCCAAATTGGCCTCATCCACACAAACAGGCCACACTAGGCCACTCTCTAGACTCCCTGGCATGCCTCTGTCAATTTTGGGCCAAAAAGATACCCGAGCTATGGGCCCACCCTCGAGCTCGTAGGCGGCGGTACATGAGCCTGGCTCAAAAAGGGCCTGTTTTCCCCATTTCATCTGTTTGAACCCCAAATTTGCTTCATCCTTATAAATGGCCTACACTAGGCCGCTCCCTAGCCTCCCTAGAATGCCTCGATCAGTTTTAGGCCTAAAAGATTCCCAAGCCATAGCCCCACCCCAGATCTCGTATGTGGCGGCATATGAGCCTCATCAACATAAATAGCCCACACTAGGTCGTTCCCAAGCCTCCCTGATATGCCTAGGTCAATTTTGGCCCAAAAAAATGCCCGATCCATGGGCCCATCCCCGGGCTAATAGGCTGCGGTACATGACCCTTGCCTGAAAAGGGCCAATTTGCCCTGTTTCATACGTTTGAACCCAAAATTAGCCTCATCCAAACAAACGGTGCACACTAGGCTGATCCAACGCTTCCCTAGCACACCTTTATAGATATTGGGCCCAAAAGATGCCTGAACCACGGGCCGACTCTTAGGCTTATCGGTGACGGTACACCGGCCTGGCCCAAAAAGTGCTAGTTTGCCCTGTTTCGACCGTTTGAAACCCAAATTAGCCACATCCATAAAAATAGCCCACACAGGGTCGCTCCCAAGACTTCCAGGTATGCTTTGATCAATTTTAAGCCTAAAAAATACCCATGTCCTGGGCCCACCCTCGGGCTTGTAGGCAGCGGTACATGAGCCAGTTTTCCCCATTTAGCTTACTTGAACCCTAAATTCACCTTATCCACAAAAATGGCCAACACTGGGTTGCTCCCATAACTCCCTAACATGCCTCGATATATTTTGGGTCCAAATGATGCTCGAGCCATGGACCCACCCCTAGGATCATTGGCAGCAATACACGAGCTTGGCAAAAAAAGTGCCAATTCGCCCCATTTTGCCTATTTGAAGCCTAAATTGGCCTCATCAACACAAACGGCCCACACTAGGACACTCCTAATCCTCCTTGGTATGCCTCAGTTGATTTTAAACCCAAAAGATGCCCGATACATGGGCCCACCCCTGATCATAGGCGGCAGTACATGAGTTAGGCTCGTAAAGGGCCAGTTTACCCCGTTTCGCCCATTTGAACTCCAAATTAGTCTAATCCATATAAACATCCCACACTAAGCTGATCCTAAGTATCCCTAGAATTCATTGATAGATTTTGGGCCTAAAATATGACCGAGTCATGTGCCCACCCCTGGGCTCATAGCCGGCGGTACACGAGCTTGGCTCGAAAAGGGCCAATTCTCCCTGTTTCGCCCTTCTGAACCCTAAATTGGCCTCATCCATATAAATGAAAATAGGTTGCTCCTAAGCATATCTAGAATCCCTCGATCGATTTTGGGCCCAAAATAATCCTGAGCCACGAGCCCACCCCCGGTCTCATAGGCGGCAGTACACGAGTCTGGTCCGAAAATAGCCAGTTCGCCTGTCCCAGCCGTTTGAACATAAATTGGCCTCATCTAGACAAATGGCCCACACTGGGCTACTCCTAATCCTACTTGACTGGCCTCAGTAGATTTTGGGCCTAAAAGACTCCTGAGCCATGGGCCCACCCTCGGGCTCGTAGGCTGCGGTACAAGGGCCCGACTAAAAAAGGGCCAGTTCACCTTGTTTCTCCTATTTGAACCACAAATTTGCCTCATCCATACAAATAGCCAAAACTAGGCCATTTCCAAGCCTCCCTGGTATGCCTCGATCGATTTTAGGTCCAAAAGGTACCCGATCCATAGGCCCACCCCGGGCTCGTAGGCATCGGTGCATGAGCCTAGCCCAAAAAGGGCTAGTTCACCCAGTTTTGCAATTTTTAACCCCTAATTGGCCTCATTCACACAAACGGCCCACACTAGGATGCTTCAAAGCATCCCTGGCACACCTCAGTTAATTTTAGGCTAAAATACACCTAAGCCATGGGCCCACTCCCGATCTTGTAGGCATCGGTACCGGAGCCTAGCTTAAAAAAGGTCAGTTCACCTTGTTTGGCTCTTTTGAACCCCAAATTGGTCTCATCCATACAAACGACCCATACTAGGCCGCTGCCAAGCCTCCCTAGCATGCTTCAATAGATTTTAGGCCCAAAGGACGCTTGAGCCATGGGCCCACCCCTGAGCTAGTAGGAGAAGGTACACGAGCATGGCCCGAAAAGGGCCAGTTCGCCCTATTTTGCCCGTTTGAACTTCAAATTGTCCTAATCCACACAAATAGCCCATACTAGGATGGTCCGAAGTTTCCCTGACCTACCTCGATAAATTTTGGGCACAAAATACGCCCGAGCTATGGGCCCGCTCCAGGGATCGTAGGCGACGGTACTCGAGTCTTGTCCAAAAATGGCTAGTTTTCCCCATTTAACTCATTAGAACCTCAAATTGGCCTCATCCACACAAACGAACAGTACTAGGCAACTCCCAAGCCTCCCTCACATGACTCAAATAATTTTTAGCCCAAAAACACGCAAGCCATGGGCCTAACCCCGGATGCATAGACGGCGCTACACGAGCCTAGCCCCAAAAAGCCAGTTCACCCTATTTTGCCTATTTGACCAATAAATTAGCCTCATACACACAAACAGCTCATACTAGGCCGCTCCTAAGGCTCCTTGGCATGCCTCGGTCAATTTTGGGCCCAAAAGACGCCCGATCCATGGGCTAACCCCTGGGCTCATAGGCAACGATACGTGAGCCTTGCCCAAAAAGGGCAACTTTACCCGTTTGAACCCCAAATTAGCCTCATCTACATAAACTGCCCACACTAGGCCACTGTCAACTTCCCAAGCCTTCCTAGCATGCCTCGATAAATTTTGGTCCCCAAAGATGCCCAGCCACGGGCCCACCCCCAACATTGTAGGCGGCGACAGTACACTAGCCTAGCCCAAAAAGGGCCAGGTTGCCTCATTTTGCTCGCTTAAATCCCAAATTGGCCTCATCCACACAAACGAGCCATACTAGGCCACTCCCTAGACTCCCTGGCATGCCTCTATCAATTTTAGGCCAAAAAAATACCCAAACTGTGGGCCCACCCTCAGGCTCGTAGGCGGCGGTACATGAGTCTGGCTCAAAAAGGGCCTGTTTTCCCCATTTCATCTATTTGAACCCAAATTTGGCTTCATCCTTATAAACGGCCTACACTAGGATGCTCCCTAGCCTCCCTGGCTTGCCTCGATCAGTTTTAGGCCTAAGAGATTCCCAAGCCATAGCCCCACCCCAGATCTCGTATGTGGCGGCATATGATCCTGGGTCGAAAAGAGCCAGTTCACCCCGTTTCACCTGTTTGAACCCAAATAGGCCTCATCGACATAAATAGCCCACACTAGGTCATTCCCAAGCCTCCCTGGTATTCCTAGGTCAATTTTGGCCCCAAAAGATGCCCGGTCCATGGGCCCACCCTTGGCCTAATAGGTTGTGGTACATGAGCTTTGCCCGAAAAGGGCCAGTTTGCCTTGTTTCATACGTTTGAACCCAAAATTGGCCTCATCCAAACAAACGGCCTACACTAGGCTGCTCTAACGCCTCCCTAGCACGCCTCTGTAGATTTTGGGCACAAAAGATGCCTGAACCATGGGACGACTCTTGGGCTCATCGGTGATGGTACACCAGCCTGGCCCAAAAAGTGCTAGTTTTCCCCGTTTCGACCGTTTGAAACCCAAATTAGCCACATACACAAAAACAGCCCACACAGGGTTGCACCCAAGACTTCCAGGTATGCTTCGATCAATTACGGGCCTAAAAATGCCCAAGTCCTAGACCCACCCTCGGGCTTGTAGGAGGCGGTACATGAGTCTGGACCACAAAGGGCCAGTTTTCCCCATTTAGCTTACTTGAACCCTAAATTCACTTTATCTATAAAAATGGCCCATACTATGCTGCTCCTAAGACTCCCTAACATGCCTCGATCTATTTTGGGTCCAAATGATGCTCGATCCATGGAACCACCCCTAGGATCCTTGGCAGCAGTACACGAGCTTGACAAAAAAAGTGCTAATTCGCCCCATTTTGCCTATTTAAAGCCTAAATTGGCCTCATCAGCACAAACGGCCCACACTAGGCCACTCCCAATTCGCCCTGGCATGCCTCGGTTGATTTTAAACCCAAAAGATGCCCGATAAATGGGCCCACCCCTGATCACAGGTGCCAATACACGAGTCAGGCACGTAAAGGGCCAGTTTACCCCATTTCGCCCATTTGAACTCCAAATTAGTCTAATCCATATAAACGGCCCACACTAACCTGATCCTAAGTCTCCCTAGGATTCCTTGATACATTTTGGGCCAAAAATATGCCCGAGCCATGTGCCCACCCCTGGGCTCATAGCCGGCGGTACATGAGCCTGGCTCGAAAAGGGCCAATTCTCCCTGTTTCGCCCTTTTGAACCCTAAATTAGCCTCATCCATATAAATGAAAATAGGTTGCTCCTAAGCATCTCTAGCATCCCTCGATCGATTTTGGGCCCAAAATAAGCCTTAGCGAAGAGCCCACCCCTGGTCTCATAGGCGGCAGTACACGAGTCTGGCCCGAAAAGAGCCAGTTCGCCTGTTCCAGCCGTTTGAACATAAATTGGCCTCATCCATACAAATGGCCCACACTAGGCTGCTCCTAATCCTACCTGGCTGGCCTCAGTTGATTTGGGGCTTAAAAGACTCCTAAGCCATGGGCCCACCCTCGGTCTCGTAGGCTGCGGTACAAGGGCCCGGCTAAAAAAGGGCCAGTTCACCTTGTTTCTCCTATTTGAACCCTAAATTTGCCTCATCCACCTAAACAGCCAAAACTAGGCCACTTCCAAGCCTCCCTAGCATGCCTCAATCGATTTTAGGTCTAAAAGGTACCGATCCATGGGCCAACCCCGGTCTCTAAGGCGTCGGTGCATGAGCCTAGCCCAAAAAGGGCTAGTTCACCCAGTTTTGCTCTTTTTAACCCCTAATTGGCCTAATTCACACAAACGTCCCACACTAGGATGCTCCAAAGCATCCCTGCCATACCTCAGTCAATTTTAGGCTAAAATACACCCAAGTCATAGGCCCACCCCCGATCTCGTAGGCATCGGTACCGGAGCCTAGCTTAAAAAAGGCTAGTTCAACTCATTTGGCCCTTTTGAACCCCAAATTGGCCTCATCCATACAAATGACGCATACTAGGACACTCCCAAGCCTCCCTAGCATGCCTCAGTAGATTCTAGGCCCAAAGGACGGCTGAGCCATGGGCCCACCCCTGAGATAGTAGAAGAAGGTACATGAGCATGGCCCGAAAAGGGCCAGTTCGCCCTATTTTGCCCGTTTGAACTACAAATCTTCCTCATCCACATAAATAGCCTATAATAGGATGGTTCGAAGTCTCCCTAGCCTACCTCAATGAATTTTGGGCATAAAATACGCCTGAGCCATGGGCCCGCCTCAGGGATCGTAGGTGACGGTACACGAGCCTTGCCAGAAAATGGCTAGTTTGCCCCATTTAGTTCATTGGAACCTAAAATTGGCCTCATCCACACAAAAAAAATATACTAGGCCACTCTCAAGCCTTTCTCATATGCCTCAGATGATTTTTAGCCCAAAAAACACCCGAGCCATGGGCCGAACCCCGGATGCATAGGCGGCAGTACACGAGCCTAGCCCCAAAAAGGCCAGTTCACCCTTTTTTGCCTATTTGACCCATAAATTAGCCTCATAAACACAAACAGCTCACACTAGGCAATTCCTAAGGCTCCTTTCCATGCCTCAGTCAATTTTGGGCCCAAAAGACGCCCGATCCACGGGCCTTCCCCTGGGTACATCGGCGACGGTAAGGAGCCTGGACTATAAAGGGCCAGTTTGCAATGTTTGGCCCATTTGAACCACATATTGGCATCATCCACACAAACATCCCACACTAGGCCACTACCAAGCCTCTCTGGCATACCTCGATTAATTTTAGGTCTAAAAGATGCTCGCTCCATGGGCCCACCTTCAGGCTTATAGGCGACGGTGTACGGGCCTGGCCCGACAAGGGCCAATTCACCCTGTTTTGCCTGTTTGAAACCCAAATTGAACTTATCCACACAAATGGACAACACTAAGCCACTCCCAAGCCTCCTTAGTATGCCTCGATCGATGTTAGGCCCAAAATATGCTCGAGCCATGGGCCCACCCCTAGGCTCATACGCGACGGTATACAAGCCTGGATTGAAAAAGGTTAGTTTGCCTTGTATTACCCGTCGGAATACTAAATTGGTCTCATCCACACAAACAAGCCATAATAGGCTTCTCCCAAGATTTCTTGGCATGCCACGATTGATTTTGGGCCCAAAAGATGCCCGAGCCATGGGCCTACACTCGGGGTCCTAGGTGGCAGTACATGAGCCTAACAAAAAAAGGGCCAGTTCGCCCTATTTAGCCTGTTCTAAACCCAAATTGGCCTTATCGACACAAACGGCCCATATTAGGCTGCTCTCAAGCCTACCTAGCACGCCTCATTCAATTTTGGGCCTACAAAATGCGTGAGCCATAGGCCCACCCTGAGCTCGTAGGGGTCGGTATACAAGCCTGGCTCAAAAAGGGACAGTTCACCCCGTTTCGCTTGTTTAAACCACAAATTGGTCTCATCCACACAAACGGCCCCCACTAGGCCATATCATGCCTCGGTCAATTTTGGGCCTAAAAAATACTCTAGCCACAGGCCCACCTCCAGGCTCACAAGCAAAGATGCACCAGCATTGGACAAAAAGGGTCAGCTTGCCTCATTCGCCCATTTGAACCCTACATTTGCATCATCCACACAAATTGTCACACCTCAAATCCTGTTGGGGCAGACAAGCACCCGTAGCCGTGAAGGCCCGAGAGAACTAACCTATAACCTCAGAATTAACATGCATGCAAATATAATAGGCAAAGGTTTTTCCATATATAGATATAATGCCTTAATGAAAAAAAAATATAAACGAAAAGCTCTAAAACTATATACATAATAAACTTGGTCGTTGGGGCCACAACATCTACAATATAACACACTACCATGCTTAACTTTACATTGGTTTACAAATCCTTTAGACGATACACAAAATTTATCTAAGGTCTGGACAAACCCCCACCATACTATTAACTTTTATACAACAACAACAACAACAACAAACCCAGTGTATTCCCACCTAGTGGGGACTATTAACTTTTATACAATACCAAAAATATATGGAACCGACTCAGAAAGCCCAGAAGCAAACTGGAGCTCACCAATAGCAAATGGATATCCTGGGCTCCTACTGAGGAGGCGTGTTTGCCAAACCACCTATGCCTGTATCATGAAATATAAGTCCCCCCATAAAGGGAGTCACTACAAAAAAAATATACTGAGTATGCAAGGCGGAAAAGTAACAATACATGAATAAAGGATCAATAAAAATATGGAACAAGTGTAAGAATAGTGCTAGTAGACCACCTTTACATTTACTTGTGGAACAGGGTACATTACATTTCTTTCTTCCTTTTACCTTCTTCCTTTATTATCTTTGTAATCCATATGATAAAAATGACCAGCTGATCAGTGGTAAATAATAAATCAGGATCGGCCCATGCTAGGCTTATGCCCCTGAGCTTCCACCTACATATAAAGTATCGGGATCGGCCCATGCTAGGCTTATTCCCCTGAGCTGCCACTCATTTTACAGATTTCTGTTACTTAGTTTAATTAGTATTTTGAGATTGTTACTTTGGTGGTCATAACCTTATGGTACCTTGAAACAATGATCTATCAATAAGATACATGTAAATAGGTAATCAATGCAATAAAAATGAAGTAAGGAGTTGTTGCCACACTAATGAAGTGTTTAGGAGCTAAAAATAACACATGGTCTTATATGAATAACCGGAGAAATTCTAAAATTTACTAGTGAAAATAGGCATGTAGTATAGGTAGAAAGCATGTATCAAGGTGGTTTAACACATTAAAGAGTGGGAATAAGTTTATTAGTAACATGGGATATCATAGGTGCTATTATGTAGCACGTGTTTTTGGATGACCTTGGAAACTTACTCGATGGAACAAGTATCTGTTTTCACGCCATGAGTGCAAAATAGAGTATGCCTTACATACCTGGTTGTAAAACTGCATTACCAGCCCAACTCAACTTCCCGCACTTTTAGATTACTTATCTACAATGAAATATATGGCAAACTAATATTAGCAACCAAACGTCACATTTTGGCTATTTAACTTCACCAAACAAGTGGCCGGGATGTAAGCCCTTAATTATCAACAAAGGGTGTCACTTTAACCCTCTTATACTCCAATTACAGCCACATATTATACATATTTATATCATATCCCCCGACACAACCTCGGCTTCATTTCACCTTCCAACTAACACACACAAAACGAAATGAGCAATAGACATACACAATCATAAATTCAATGGTGTATCACCACATCCATCTTCTATAATTCAACACAAAATAATCACACCTTTTCCCAATAGCCACCGTGCAGCCCAAAACACAAACACACAAAACAGTCCACAACGACACCCAATCGTCCTTTAATAGCAACCCAATATGTGCAATCCTCTATCAACACATGTATATGGAAAAAGGACAAAAGTGGATAGCAACCATACCTTGATTTCCCTGGTATTTTAGTGTCTTAATGTGTATTTCCTCAATATCTTAATCCCTTCATACATACATCAAAAGAGAAAAGAGAAATCCCTTAATAACTAAGAACAATGGACTGCTCAAACTTATAGAGAGGGCTGTCCGAAAATTAATCTTAAAGAACACATAGTTTCCATGGTACAAGCTCATGAATTTTTCACTTACGTTTAGCTTGGAAGGAAGGTCAATCCCAATAAACCTTGTGGAATTATAGGTTTTTTTCATAGCCAAGAGAGAACAAGAGAGAGAAACATAGAAAGCTGGAAATTTTGTCTAAGTTAAAATGAGAAAAATTGCTGATTTCAATCCATAAATAGGAGCTGCTCTTGCAAGAATTTATTGACTACTTTTGGGCCAAATTTTGTCAAGAAATTGATGTATACACTTTCCCCATATATTGGGCCTTGGTGGATCAAAAACTATTGGGCCTTAGCTACCAATTTTTCCTCCTTTTCTTCTCTTTAACTTGGTATTTGGCAGATTTGAGTATTGGGCCTTTTTTCTCCATTTTCTTTCTCTTTCACTTAATTTACATGGTCTTGATCCCATTAACTTGGTCCAAATAGCTCAAGTAAGTGATCCACCTACTAGCTTAAGTAAGTCAAGAAATCACCTTAACAAAATACTCAATTTTTAGTTCTTAACTCTTTTATCTAACTTAAAATTTGTATATACTTGGTCACATTAAACCAACATGGGAAATATTTAGAACTCCATCTACACCATAAAGATATATCAAGTTCCATATAAATAGAATAGGTACAAACAAAAATATGGGGTTTTACACAAACGTCCCATACTACGTTGCTCCCAAGACTCCCTGGCACGGCTAGGCAAATTTTGGGCACAAAAGGCACCCGAACCACGGGTGAACCCCCGGTGGCATAGGAAAAGGTACAAGAGCCCAACCCAAAAAGGGCCAGTTTTCCTCGTTTCGTATGTATAAAGGCTAAATTGGCCTAATCCAAAAAAGGGCCCACACTAGAATACTCCCAATCCTTCCTGGCCTACCTCGATAAATTTTAGGCCCAAAAGACTATTGAGTCACGGGCCCAGCCCCAGGATCATAGGCAGCAATACACGAGCCTAGCCCAAAAAGGGCCAGTTCACCCCGTTTTGCCCGTTTGAACCCGAAATTGGCCTTATCCACACAAACAGCCCACACTAGGCTTCTCTAACGCCTCCCTAGTATGCCTCGGTCAATTTTGGTCCCATAAGATGCCTGAGCCATGTGCCCACCCTGGGCTCATAGGAATCGGTGCATGTGCCTCTCCCGAAAAGGCCTGGTTTGCCTTATTTCAACCATTTGAACCCAAAACTAGCCTCATCCACCAAAACGACCGACACTATGCTGCTTTCAAGCCTCTCTGGCATACCTCGATTGATGTTGGGTCCAAAATACGCTTGAACCATGGGTACCAACCATAGGCTCGTAGGCGGTGGTACACGAGCCTGGCCTAAAATAGGCCAGTTTGCCCCGTTTGGCCTATTTAAATAATAAAATTGCCTCATCCAGACAAACGACCCATACTAGGACCCTCGCAAGTCTCCCTGGCATGCCTCAGTCAATTTTGGGCCCAAATGATACCCGAGCCACTGTCTACTCCCGGGCACATAGGTGGTGATACACGAGCCTAGCCCAAAAAGGGGCAGTTCACCCCGTTTTACCCATTTGAACACCAAATTAGCCTAATCCACTAAGTCCCACACTAGGTCATTCCCAAGCCTCCCTAGCATGTCTCGGTAAATTTTACGCCTAAAAGATACATAACACATGGGCCCACGCCCAGGCTCGTATGCGTTAGTACACGAGCCTTGCCCAAAGAGGGCTAGTTCACCCCATTTCTCCCATTTGAACCCTAAATTGGACTCATATACATAAACGGACCACACTAGGCAGCTCCTAAGCCTTCATGGATCATCTCAATCAATTTTTAGGCCCAAAAAATGCCCTAGCCATAGGCCCATCCCTAGGCTCGTAAACGGAGGTACACAAGCCTTGCTTGAAAAGGGTTAGTTTGCCCTACTTTACCTATTTGAACCCCAAATTGGCCTCATCAACATAAACGACCCACACTAGGTTGTTCCCAAGACTCCTTGGCACACCTCGATCAATTTTGGTCCCAAAAAATGCTTGAGTCATGGCCTACCCCATTTTTGTTAGCAACAGAAAACGATCCTAGCCCGAAATAGGCCACGGCAACCCCGTTTTGCTCGTTTGAAAGCTAAATTTTCCTTATCCATACAAACTCCTCATACTAGGCCATTCCTAAGACTCTCTGGATGCCTCATTCAATTTTGGACCCAAAAGATACATGATCCACAAGCCTACCCCAGGTATTGTTGGTGATGGTACACGAGGCTGGCCTAAAAATAGACAGTTTACCTCATTTTGCCCGTTTAAACCCCAAATTGGCCTCATCTATACAAACGGCCAACACTAGGCCTTTCCCAAGACTCCCTGGTACGCCTCAGTTAATTTTGACCCAAAATATGTTCGAACCATGGGCCCACCCCCAGGCTAGTAAGCGGTACATGAGGCTTGCCTAAAAAGGGCCAATTCATACCATTTCACCCATTTGAATCCTAAATTGTCCTCATCCATACAAACGGCCCATATTATGCCACTCCCAAGCCTTCCTGGCATGCCTCGGTATATTTAGGGCCCAAAATATGCTCAAGCCATGGGCCCACTACCAGTCTCATAGATGGAAGAACATGAGCCAGGCTCAAAAAAGGCCAGTTCGCCCCGTTTCGCATGCTTGAGCCCTAAATTGGCCTCATCCACACAAACAGCCAACACTAGGACGCTCTCAAACCTCCCTGGCATGCCTTGGTTGATTTTTGGACCAAAAGATGCCCAATCCATAGGCCCACCCCTGGATCGTAGGCAATGGTACATGAGCCTAGCCCTAAAAAGGTCAGTTAGCCTTATTTTGCACGTTTGAACTCCAAATTAGCCTTATCCACATAATCAGCCCATACTAGGAAGCTCTCGGGACTCCCTGGCATGCCTCAATAAATTTTGCGCCAAAAAGAGAATTGATCCATGGGTCCACCCCTATACTTGTAGGCGGTGGTACATGAGCCTGGCCCAAAAATGGCCAGTTCGCACTGTTTTGCCCGTTCGAACCCTAAATTAGCCTAATCCAAGCAAACAGCCCATGCTAGGCCACTCTTAATCCTCCCTGGCATACCTCAGTCAATTTTAGACCCCAAAGATGCCCAAGCCATGGGCCTACCTCAGAGCTCATCGGTACTGGTATATGAGCCTGGTCGAAAAAGGGCCAGCTTCCCCCGTTTTGCCTGTTTGAACCCCAAATTTTCCTCATCCTCACAAAAGGTAGGGTTCTCCCAAGCCTCACTAGTATGCCTCGATCTATTTTAGGTCCAAAAGATTCCCGAGCCATAGGCCTACCCCCAGGCTCATAGACGACATTGCGGGAGCCTGGCCTGAAAAGGGCCATTTTGCCCCATTTTGCTTTTTTAAACCCTAAATTGGTCTCATCCTCACAAATGGCATAGACTAGGCTGGCTCCCAAGCCTCTCTAGCATGCCTCAATCGATATTGGGCCCAAAATAAACCCGAGCCATGGGCCCACCCCCAAGCTCAAAAGCGGCAGTACACGAGCCTGGCCTAAAAAGGGCCAATTCACCCTGTTTTGACTGTTTGAACCCCAAGTTGGCCTCATCCACACAAACGACCTAAAATTTGCTGCTCCCAAGCATCCATGGCATGCCTCAGTCAGTTTTGGGCCCAGAAGATACCCTAGTCATGGGCTCAATAATGTGTGATCCCATGCTAACACATTTGAAGCTTTTAACTCTAAATAATTGCAAAGTCTTGAGAAACTTTAGTCTTTTTTGATTAGTTTACTTAGGTTTTGTAGTAGGAGTAGAGAAGAAGGAAAACCACAAATGAAGGAAGCCAAAACTATGAAATCGGAAGCAAATGAAGAGCTAAGGGTGGCTAACGACATCAATGACACGTCGTCATCCTGGTGATGAGCTGTCAAGGATGGCGTCAAACTTAAACAAAAGATGGAAGTTGCAGGAAGTTTTGTGACGACCTTCATGACATGTCTTCAAGATACTTATAGATCGTCACTATCATTGTCCACCTTAGGCAGCAAAAGCTGAATTTGCAGAGAAGCTGACAACTTTCATGACAGGCCATCAAAATCACGATAGGTCGTCACAACCGCTGTCATCTATTCCGAAGAACATCTGAAACTTTAATTTATTTCCTTATTTAGGGTTAACTATTTAAATCCTTGTTTTAGGGTTTTTCTATTATCCATCAATTAATTGACATATCCTACAACATACCACTTTTTCTTTTCTCTCTCTCGAAGAAAAATATTTTGGTGGTTTTCCTTGTGATTCAATTGAAAGAACACTTTTTATTTCCTTCATTATTGTAAGTTAATCCTTTTAATTATAAGTTCAACTTGTGTGCTTATTTCTTGCAACATGAGTAGGTAAATACTCTTAGCCTGGGCTATGGAATCTAGGTTAGGTCATGATAAGGTGTTGATTAATTACTCAAGGTTTAATTGGTGTTAGGATTTCTTGGTAATTCTGATATTCTAACTTACGTCTGTTTATTGTAAACAATAGGCGTACCTACTTTGGTTTGCTTGAGAAAGAAATCATAAATAGTATGAAGTGAATTATCGTCAGGCACACAAAAAGGCTTTGTTTAACAATCGGCGTTGTAACAAGGTTGATTAACTTGACGTAAAATTTGGGTAGTAAGTTGCGATTCCCTAAGTCTGAGAGAATTAGGAAATTATATGCTTGAATAGGTTGAGAGACATTCGAGCATACTATCGATAGAGATAGCTTATTGTCCTAACCACCGTGAGAAGCTTGAGTTATTTGTAGCATCTGTCATATACCATAAGTCGTAGTGATTATGTGCACTAACAATTGTCTGAGAAATTTAACCCCCCATTTCAAGAAATAGTAAACTAGCAGTGAATTATTTTGTAAACAACTTGAGTTCACACCCTATTCCCTATGGGATTCATCCCCAACCTAGTTGGGTTTTATATTGACAATGATCACTTACACCCGTTCATAGTGTAGTTTGAGAATTATCAAAAATAGCATCATTACCGAGGAATACGATTGTAAAATAAAAGTTTGTGTACGCTAATTTGTTGTTAGTTAAGTTTTCTAGATTTATGTTTATTTGTTATTTTTTTCTATTGTAGGCACTGTGTTGTTTATGCCAAAAACAAGAAGTTCTAGAGAACTATTATTGCCAATCAATTCGGAACCTCAACTGATAGGGAAAATGGTTGAAAAACAAGAGGTGGACAGACTAGCCGCTTTGGCCAGGGCTCAGGTGAGCGTAAAAAATTTGGGTCAACAAGTATGTCACCAGAACCCTTATGATGAAGACTTGGGTGATGAGGAATTTCTAAATCCTCAAAATCCAAGGTGAGCTGAGAAACTTGCTGCACCGGTGTAGAGAAATGTCAATAGAAACCATCCAATGGGAGAAAGGTATGGCCAATAGCCCGTTCAATAGGAGGCTGATGAAGATAATGAAGGAAAGGACGGAGATGGAGCAACGAGTTCTATAATTCCTCCAACATTGGTACCAGGTAAAAATTCAGCATAACAAGCACCATGATCCTACTCCTAAATCTGAAGGGGTTGTTTGGAGGCTTCTGGTGACGACCCGAACATGTATTCGGTGAACTTCATCACTATTTTTAAATATTTTGACAATCCAGGAGTGAGCCAGAATGCGACCCAGTTGAGATTGTTCCCTTTGTCTCTGTCTGGAGAGGAAACAATGTGGTTAAATGAGCTAGAGCCTTATTCTATAACCAACTAGAGACAGTTAAAAGTGGTGTTCCTAGAACGGTTCTTTCCACCATCCAGAAGGGTACAGTTAAGGGGCAAAATCAGTAACTTCAGATAACTCCCAACTAAAGCATTGAACAAAACCTGGGAGAGATTTAAGAAGAAGCTTACACAATGTCCAAACCATAACATGACGAACTTTCACTTAAAGGAGACTTTGTATAGAGCTTTCAACTCTGTGACAAAGCTGATTGTAGACAACGCTGTAGGTGGTTCGTTCATTGATCTCTCTTTCCTTGATGCTTCTGACATGCTGAATAGAATGACCAAGTAGAGTTGGGATTGGTACAATAGGTATTCTATAGTGGCAACTACAGAGTAGCATAGAAGGGATGAGGAGCGAGACCAGGACATGGCCCACTTAAAGACACAGATGGACTTGCTAACCAAGCACTTGTTGTCAGACAAGAATGAAATGGTTAAGACTGTGGAATCTCAGGGTACTGTTGCTACATGTGCCGATGCAAAGGCAAACTATGTGAGTAATCAAGGGGTTTCTAAGGCAATAGCCAAGGGAACCAAGGTCGGAACTTCTATGACAAGCCTGATTATAAAGATAGGTAGCAGGGACACTAGAGAAACAATAATGACAAGAGTGGTTTGTATTTTCTCCTGGAAGTAGGGATGCTAGAATAACTAGCTCTGGCAAGATATATATGGAGGACATGATGGAAAAGTTTTTGAAGGGAGTTGAAGCTACCAACTCAGGAGTAACTACTATGAAGAGTGAATACTCTACCCTCAGGCAGTTGGTTAGCTCACACTCTACTTCTATTAAGCAGTTGGAGCAGCAGATGAACCAACTTTCTGCTACACTGAACCAGAGAAAAATTGGTAATTTACCTAGTGATACGGTTCAAAACCCACAAAATGATGGTTCATGTATGGCGATTACCACTCGGAATGGTAAGTTGTTATGTGACCCTATGTGGGCAAATCTATTGAAAAAAGGTAAGTATTGATGAACCCGGAGAAAGTAGTCTAGTGGAGTCTGAGAACCTAGATGGTTTTGTTAATATTTTAGAGAAAGAAGAAGAGAAGGACGAGAAAGTGGTGTTAAAGACTATCCCTAGACTGCCACCTCTCTTTACTTAATGATTGAAGACAAAGGTAGATGAGGCAAAATTTGGCAAGTTCATGGCTATGCTCAAGAATGAAAGACCTCGTCAAAATGAATTGGAAGGTCAGTAGTGAGCAGTTGGACAATATCCACCCTTATAGTATGGTTTCCATACGACTCGTAGTGAAAAGAAGGCCGACCCAGGTGCATTCACTATTCCATGCAAGGTTGGGTCTCTGGATCTTGGAAAGGAATTATGTGATTTAGGTGCCAGTGTGAATCTGATGCCACTTGCTGTATGTAAAAAGCTAGGATTGGAAGATCCAACACCTACTAACATGCGACTGGTGATGGAAGATAAGTCAATAAAACGGCCTATTGGAATTTTTCATGATGTGTTAGTGAAAGTAGCAGACTTTATTCTTCCTGTTAATTTTGTGGTACTGGATTATAATGTGGACTTCGAGGTATCCATTATCTTAGGGAGGCCACTCTTGGAAACAAGAAGAGTAATAGTTGACATGGAGTTGAATGAGCTCAAGTTTAGGCTCGGTAAAAAGAAGAAAAAATACAAAATACATCAACCCATGTTACAACAATATGATATGAATGCCTTCTCAATAATTGATGCCTTCTATGAGGATGAAAAAGGGGTATCAACAGATTGTCTTGGTGAATTTTGAGTAGTCAAGAGAACCCAGTTGTGCCGCGATAGTAAATCAGGTGCTAATGGGAGGCAACCCAAAATTTTTATGCTTGAGCAAGTGTTTTTATTTTTTAAAATTAGGATTTCGTATAGCGAAGATAAAAAAAATGAATAGGGTCATCTGGAAGGTCATGATGACATCCGTGACAAGCCGTTACAACTGTGACAACCTATCATGAATGCCGTCATCTAGATCAAACTTTAGAAATTCTATACCTACTGTTGACGACGATCTTGATGGGCTATAACAACCATGACAAGCCATCATAAATCGTTGCCACCACAAAGCCTAAAATCTGAAAACTAGGCCTAATTTTAATCAGATCTGACCCGGCCCAAATCGTGAGCCTTTTCAAATTTCCACCGCTTTTAACTTCTTTTTCTTTAGTTATTTTTTTCCTTAGATAAAATAGTTTCCATTCTTGGCAAAACACTCTAACCAAAACAAGTTCAATTTGTGTGTGGTTTGTACTTAAGAATCAAGAACATCTTCTTCCTTCACACATTTTCTTGTGCATGGCACTAGACTAAAAGCTCGACCAGGTATACTCTACTTCAACACTTATTTTCTTGTGATGTATGGTGAATGAAAGCTAACTCAAGTCCCCAATGTGATTGAACCAAGTTCAAACTTGGAAAATGGCTAAAATCGCACCTAGGTTTGCTGTGCAAGCCCAAGGGTTGAAAAGATAGCTCACGATTCAAATTCAAATAAATCTTGAGCAAGAATGGGGACCAAAAATTTAGTTGAAGTCAAAAGTGGGTTCTGATAAGTGTGACGACATCCATGATAGGCTATCATCATCGTGATGGCTTATCAGGAATGTTGTCAAAAGCTGACAAAGTTGAAGTTGGTTTTGGATAGAGCTGATGACAATCGTGATGGGCTATCACAATTGTGACGGCCTATCATGAAGGTCGTCAAAAAGTGTAAATTTTTTTACGTTCTATTTTAGGCTGACGACAACTGTGATAAGCTATCACGGTCGTGATGGCTTTTCATGAATTGTCATCATACTTGGGGCCTGAAACATAAATGAGCTTAAATTATTAATGTACCTGTGTTTGTGATCTTTAGGGTTGACTAACATTCTTATAATGTCTCTAGGTACTCTAAAATGGCACAAAAAAATAAAGAGTCCCACAGAAACAAAGAAAATGGCCAAAGATGATGTACATCGTAAGATCCTAAATGATGAATTTGACTGCGAGAAGGAGGAACCCTTGCTCAGAAAAGCTAAATAAGAAGCAGAGTCCAAAGAAAACACCACTACCTATACTAATTAAGGTGGAGGACAGTGATGATACTGAGTAGACTACAACTTCTAAGCAGGAAGGGTCTGAAAAAGGTGAGTCTAAACAGCATGAGTCTGAACATGCTGAATTTGATGAAGAGGATACAGAATAATCTAAAGAATCTGAGTCCGAAGAAACAAATTCCGGGTCCCCATCTACTGTGCAAGAAAATGATGAAGAGTCTCCACCTCGGAGGACTCTTATCAAATGTAAGAACCCAGAAGTGAGGAATAATGCTAGATGAAAAATCCCTAGAGCTGAAGACATCTATATTTCTGGGTTGCAAAGAACAGATAAAAGGAATGTGAAGAGGCCAATCCAAGAAAAAAAGATGATCATCATTAAAGGGTTTAGTAGATACCCTGAAGTGGAGAAGAAATTCAAAGAATACGGCTTAGGACGGACTACAGAAAGGGGAGGTTTATTTTTCCCCACACTGGTTCGAGAGTTCTTTATGAATTACCAAGCCCAGTTGGAGAATATGTGCAACCCAAGTGAAAAAGTAGTAGATCAGCCTGTATTGATGTTTTGACTAGATCCATCAATAGATTCTTGCACGGCCCTGACTTCATGCCTCAGGCCACTACACCGTCATTTTATTCTTAGATAAAGAATAAGGACAAACAACGTCCTTGGTTGGCCAACATCATTGCTGACAGAGAATCGTCTTGGGTGACAAACCCAAATGAGAGAATCTATAAGTCCTCGTTGACTCAGGAGGCAAAATTTTGGTAGGGCATATTGCAAGTTTGTCTAATTCCTACTGAGGGAGACAATATTCTGGGCGATGATAGGGCTTATTTTGGTAGCAAGTTTGGTGCAGCAGCTTCCCTTAAACTTCGTGGAAATCATTGCGGATGAGATGAAGATCAGGATGTAGAGGGTCAACACTGCTTATCCTTTTTTGTGTCTTATTATAGAGCTGTGTAGAGCTGCTGAGGTGCCAAAGATTGTGGGATTTGATGAAGACGTTCGTTCCCTGAAGACTCACTAGCCCATCTGTTGTGATGAGATTCAACCAGGACTTAGACTTGACAGGGGGGCAGAGGTAGCAGTAGAACCACCGATTATAGATACAGGAGCAGCACCTTAGGTCAATGTATAGGATTCTTCAGCACAAGAAGCTTCAGTGCCTGAGATGGAAGCCAATCCCTCAGTTCCTCCAGCAATAACAGGTTTGGCATTTCATCCTATTGATATCAGGAAGGTGGCTAAGGAAGAAAAGTGGTGCGAGGCCCAGCTACATTCCTTCGTCAAATAGTTTTTTGCTACTATGGATAAACAAATCAAGGTTGCACTAGAGCCTTTTGTGACATTGCCTGTGCGAGTTACAGATTTAGAGAACAATTCGATGCCCGGGCAAAAGAGATGATAGGTCCTGATCTTGCTATATTCAAGGTTGTGTTGGATAAGGTTAAGGATGAGGTTGGGGTGCTGTAGCAGCACTAAATTATGATGACAACAGGGCCGAATGTGGAAGAATTGGTGGAAGAAATTCCTATACTTGATTTCACTGCAGACTCCCCAAAGAAAAAATAGAAAAAGGGGGAAAAGGCAAGAATAAGAGAGAAGAGCTAGATAGTGAAGAAGAAAGAAAAGCAAAGAAGAAGGCAAAGAAGAAGGAAGAAAAGGAAGAGTTGAAAAAGGCAAGATTAGAGTTTATGGCTAATAATAAGAAATGGAAAGCAGCCATTTGAGCTAGTGCTGCAGGTATTTCATCTAGCCAGGCTCCGATTACCACTAGGACAGATGCTCTTGATGGGGAGAAGAAAGCAAATGATACAGTAGCAGGATCGAAGACCCTGGATCCACATGCTTGACTAGCTTCAGGTATACCCTAACCCTTAGTGCATTTTATTTTTTATTATTAAGTTAAAGGTGTAGGGTAAATTATTGTTGTAACATAATCTGTATATAATTAGAAGTAGTACAAGTACTTAAGGCAGCTGGATTATTTTGTGATTTATGAGTACTTCTCCAGTGGTTTGATCTATTGTGTATTGTGTGAATTGAATCCATTATGACCGCTGTGTATCTTTTTGTGGAATTAGTATGGAAAATGAATAAACTATGTTAAACAAATGCATGAACCGGATAAGTAGTGATATGTAAGATACTTGTATGCCATGTGTGCTTTGAATATAGAACATGCCCGATTAGTCATACCATAGTCATTGGATAGGCGTTAGGAAAGGATCATAGGCCGTTTTTGCATGTTAGCCCACGTTAGCCTAAATGACCTTCCCAATATGAGTAATATCCCTTGCTCCTCCTTTGAACCTAAATAGCCTATATTTTTTTCTTGTGCACCTTTTACCTTCCCATTTACATCATAATAAACCTGTCTTGGCCCTGGTCCTCCTTGGGCACTATGTCCCTTGACTTAGGCAAATAACCTAAGTTGAGGGTGGCTATTATAGGGGTGTGTGATGCAATCTATGTATGAAGAGAGGTAGAATGAGAAGGATGAATAAAGAGTTGGGTGCGGTGAAAAAGAAATAATAAAAGAGAAAACTATGTGAAAAATGATAAAAAGATAATCCGTTAATTGGAAAGACCGCATCCATATTGAGCCCGCATGATCAATAATAAAGCAAAAAAAAGAAGGTTAAGTGTTGAAACCCCCAGGGTCTAATGTAGTTTCAAGGAGGCTTAGTCACTTTGAAATATTTATGAATATCATACCATCCCCTAGCCTACATTACAAGCTTAAGAAAAGCCCTATAGAGATCCTAACTTACCTATTTGAATACTTGGGTACTGACTATAAGGGAAAGCCTATGGAATTTAATGCGCAATGTTGGAACTTCATTCTGAGAGTGAGTTTTGTCTTTATCCTTGTGTGTATAAATTCTGATATGATTGAAAGAGGGATTTCTTTGGTGTGAGGGCACACTAGGTATGTTCCTAATCACTATCTTGTTCAGATAGTGTGATTTGGGTATGTGCTGGGTTGTTATTGCTGAAATTTTTGCCATATCTTGATCCTTGTGAGTTGCATAGGTGTTTTCAATAATAGACACAGTTGCTCTTACTTTGACTTACCTTAGAGATGGTGCATGTATTAACTAATATGAGTAGTTAGCTACCAAATTGTACATTGTATACTCTTAGTTATGTTAAGTTTGCTTGAGGACAAGCAATTGTTTAAGTTGAGGGTGTTGATGTGTGAGCCCATGCTAACACATTTGAAGCTTTTAACTATAAATAATTGCAAAGTCTTGAGCAACTTTAGTCATTTTTGATTAGTTTACTTTGGTTTTGCAGTAGAAGTAGAGAAGAAGGAGAATCACAAATAAAGGAAGCAAAAAGTATGAAATCAGAAGCAAATGAAGAGCTAAGGGTGGCAAACGACATCCATGACACGTCATCAACCTGATGATAGGCTATCAAGGATGCCATCAAACTTAAATAGAAGAGCGAAGTTGCAGGAAATTTTCTGATGACCTTCATGATACGCCATCAAGATCCTGATAGGCCGTTACTGTCGTCGTCAACCTTAGGCAGCAGAAGCTGAATTTGTAGAGAAGTTGACGAAGTCTGTGACAGGCCATCAAAATCATGATAGGCCGTCACAACCACCGTCATCTATTCTAAAGAATATCTAAAACTTTAATTTTGTTTCCTTATTTACGGTTAACTATTTAAATCCTTGTTTTAGGGTTTTCCATTAACCATCAATTAATTGACATATCGTACAACATACGACTTTTTCTTCACTCTCTCTGTCACACAGATATTTTGGTGATTTTCCTTGTGATTCAATTGAAAGAACACTTTTGATTTCCCTCATTATTGCAAGTTAATCCTTTCAATTATGAATTCAACTTGTGTGCTTATTTCCTGCATCATGATTAGATAAACACTCTTAACCTGGGTTATGGAATCTAGGTTTAGATCATAATAAGGTGTTGATTAATTACTCAAGTTTTAATAAGTGTTAGGATTTCTTGGGAATTCTTATATTCTTAATTATGTCTGTTGGTTGCAAAAAATAAGTGTACCTACTTTGGTTTGCTTGAGAAAGAAATCATAAATAGTAGGAAGTGAATTATCAACAGGGACTCGAAAAGGCTTTGTTTAACAATCAACATTATAACAAGATTGATTAACCTAAGGTAAAATCTGGGTACTGATTTGCGATTCCCAAAGTTTGAGAAGATTACGAAATTAGACGCTTGAATAGGTCGAGAAATATTTGAGCATACTATCGATAGAGATAGCTTGTCATCCTAACCACCGTGAGAACCTTGAGTTTTTTGTAGCATCTGTCATATACCATAAACCCTAGTGAACATAATCCCGGTTATTCATAAAATATTGATTACAAACATTAATCTCAAAGTGACTAACAATTGTCTGAGAAATTTAAACCCCCATTTCAGGAAACTGTAAATTACCAGTGAATTATTTCGTAAACAACTTGAGTTAACACCCTATTACCTGTGGGATTCAACCCCAAACTAGTTGGGTTTTATATTTATAATGATCTCTTACACCCGTTCAAGAGTGTAGTTTGAGCATTATCAAAAATGGCATTGTTGTAGTATAGTGGTAAGTATTCCCACTTATTCTTGCCTTTCTTTTCCCCGTTTTTCTTCGGGGAGTCTGCAGTGAGATCAAGTATAGGAATTTCTTCCTCCAATTCATCCATAGCTAGACCTATTGTCATCATAATTTGGTGCTGCTGCAGCACCCCGACCTCATCCTTAACCTTATCCAACGCATCCCTGAATGTAGCAAGATAAACATATGTCATCTCTTTTGCCCGGGCATTGAATCTGTTCTCAAAATCTGTAACTCGCGCAGGCAATGTCACAAAAGGCACTAGTGTAGCCTTGATTCTTTTGTCCACAGCAACAGAAAACTATTTGGCGAAGGCATATAGCTGGGCCTCGCATCACTTTGCTTGCTTATCCACCTTCCTGATATCAATAGGATGAAATGCCAAACCTGTTGCTGCTGGAGGAACTGAGAAATTGGCTTTAGTATCAGGAACTGAAGCTGCTTGTGCTGAAGAATCCTATACATCAACCTAAGGCGCTGCTCCTACATCTGTAACTAGTAGTTCCACTGCTACCTCTGCCTCCCTGTCAAGTCTAAGTCCCGACTAAATCTCATCAAATAGGGTTGTGAGTCTTCTGGGCACGAACGTCTTTATTAACTCCCATAATCTTTGGCACCTCAACAGCTCTACACAGCTATATAATAAGACACGGAAAAGGATAAGCAGGGTCAACCCTCAACATCCTGATCTTTATCTCATCTGCAATGATTTCCCTAAAGTTTAAGGGAAGCTGCTGCACCAAACTTGTTACCAAAATAGCACGATCATCGCCCAAAATATTGTCTCTTTCAGTAGGCATTAGTAAAACTAGAATTATGCCCCACCAAAATTTTTCCTCATGAGTCAATAAGGACTTATAGATTTTCACATTTGGGTTTCTTACCCAAGCCGATTCTCCGTCAGTGATGATGTTGGCCAACCAAGGACGTTGTTTTTCCTTATTATTTATCCGAGCATAAAATGATAGTGTGGTGGACTGAGGCATGAATTTGGGGCGGTGCAAGAATGTGTTGATGGCTCTAGTCGAAACATCAATGCTTACACTCCTCACCCAAACTCTTACTAGAAGAGGCTGATCTGCTACTTTTTCACCTAGTTTGCACATATTCTCCAACTGGGCTTGGTAATTGGCAAAGAACTCCCAAACCAGTGTGGGAAAAAATAAACCTCCCCTTTCTGTAGTCCGTCCTAAGCCATATTCTATGAATTTGTTCTCAACTTCAGGGTATCTGCTCAATCCTTTCTTGATGATCATCTTTTCTTCTTGGATTGGCCTCTTAATATTCCTTATATTAGTATGTTGCAACCCTGTAATATAGATGTCTTCAGCTCTAGGGATTTTTTATCTAGCATTGTTCCTCACTTTCGGGTTCTTACATTTGATAAGTGTCCTCCGAGGTGGAGACTCTTCATCAACTTGTTGCTCAGTGGTTGGGGACCCAAAAGGTATTCCTTCAGACTCAGATTCTTCAGATTCTTCTTGATCCTCTTCATCAGCTTTAGCATGTTCAGAGTCATGCTGTTCAGACTCACCTTTTTCCTACACCTCATACTCAGAAGCTATGGTCGACTCAGTATCATCACTATCCTCCACCTCAATTGGTGGAGGTGGTGGAGTTTTCTTTGGACTCTGCTTCTGTTTTAGCTTTCTGAGCAAGGGTTCCTCCTCCTCCTCGTCAGATTCCTCTTTGAGAAGCTTATGATGTACATCATCTTTAGCCGCTTTCTTTGGTTCTGTGGGACTCTTTCTTTTTGGTGTCATTGTAGAGTACCTAGAGACATTAGAAGAATGTTAGTCAACCCTAAAGATCACAAACATAGGTACATTAATAATTTAAGCTCATTTATGTTTCAGGCCCCAGGTGTGACGACAATTTGTGACAAACCCTCACGACCATGATAACTTATCACGATTGTCGTCAACCTCATACAGAACCCGAAAAAGTTTTACACTTTATAACGACCTTCATGATAGGCCATCACAATTATGATAGCCCATCACGATTGTCGTCAGCTCTATCCAGAACCCACTTTAGTTTTATCATCTTTTGTCGACATTCCTGATAAGCCATCATGATGGTGATAGCCTATCATGGATGTTGTCAGACTTATCAGAACCCACTTTTTACTTTAACTAAATTTTTGGTCCCCATTATTGCTCAAGATTTACTTGAATTTGAATCGTGAGCTATCTTTTCAACCCTTGGGCTTGTACAGCAAACCCTAGGTGCGATTTTAGCCATTTTCCAAGTTTGAACTTGGTTCAATCACATTGGGGACTTGATTTTGCTTTCATTCATCATACATCATAAGCAAAGAAGTATTGAAGTAGAGTATACCTAATGGAGTTTTTAATCTAGTGCCACGTACAAGAAAAAGTGTGAAGGAAGAAAATGTACTTGATTCTTAAGTGCAAACCACACACAAATTAAACTTGTTTTGGTTAGAGTGTTTTCAAAATAATGGAAATTATTTTAATTAAGGAAAAAATAATTAAAGAAAAAGAAGTTAAAGCGGTGGAAATTTGAAAAGGCTCGCGATTTGGGCCGGGTCAGATCTGATTAAAATTAGGTCTAGTTTTAGATTTTAGGCTTTTTGCTGATGATGATTTGTGATGGCTTATCACAGTTGTGATATCCCATCAAGATCGTCGTCAACAGTAGGAAGAGAAATTTGTTAAGTTTGATCTAGCTGACGACATTCGTGATAGCTTGTCACAGTTGTTACGGCTTGTCACGGATGTCGTCATGACCTTCAAGCTGACCCTTTTCATTTTTTCACCTTCTCTATACTAAATCCTAATTTAAAATATAAAAATACTTGCTGAAACATAAAAGTTCTAGGTTGCCTCCCATTAGCGCCTGATTTACTATCGTGGCATGACTAGGTTCTTTTGACTACTCCGAATCTGCCAAGACAACCTGTCGATACCCCTTTTTCATCCTTATAGAAGATGTCAACAATCGAGAAGACATTCATATCATTTTGTTGTGACATGGGTTGATGCATCTTGAATTTTGCCTCCTTTTTATCGAGCCTAAACTTGAGCTCATCAAACTCCATGTCAACTATTACTCTTCCTGTTGCCAAAAATGGCCTTCCCAAGAGAATGGGTACCTCAAAGTCCACATCATAATCCAGTAACACAAAATCAGCAGGAAGAATAAAGTCTGCTACTTTCACCAACTTATCAAGCAAAATTCCAACAGGCCACTTATGTGACCTATCTGCCATCACCAATCGTATATTAGTAGGTGTTGTATCTTCCAAACCCATCTTCTTACATACAACAAGTAGCATCAGATTAATGCTGGCACCCAAATCACATAATGCCTTTGCAATATCCAGAGACCCAACCTTGCACAGAATAGTGAATGCACCTGGGTCGGCCTTCTTTTGCACTAAGAATCGTGTGGAAACCATGCTACAACGGTGGAGATTGTCCACCTACATACTGCCAACCTTCCTCTTCTTTGTTACAAGGTATTTCATGAACTTGGCATAGCCTGGCATTTGCTCAAGTGCCTCAACCAAAGGTACATTAATTGTCAATTTCTTGAGCAAATCCATGAATTTCCCAAATTTGCCTCATCGGCCTTTTCCTTCAATCGGTTAGAAAAGGGAGGCGGCGGTCTAAGGATAGTCTTTAAAACCACTTCCTCCTCCCTCTCATCTTCTTTCTCTGAAGTATCAACAAAACCATCCAGCTTCTCAGACTCCACTAGATTACATTCTCTGGGTTCATCAATACTTACCTTATTTTTCACAGATTTACCCACAGAGGGGGTCACATAACAACTTACCACTCCAAGTAGTAATTGCCATACACGAACCCCCATTTTGTGGATACAGTAAATTACCAGTGAATTATTTTATAAACAACTTGAGTTCATACCCTTTTCCTTATGGGATTCGAGCCCAACCTAGTTGGGTTTTATATTGACAACGATCGTTTACACCCATTCAGAGTGCAGTTTTAGCTTTATCACTCACCCCCAGGCTCGTAGGTGGCGGTACACGAGCCTGGCTCAACGAGGGCTAGTTCACCTCGTTTTGCCTGTTTGAACCCAAAATTCACCCCATCCACACAAACGGCCCACACTAGGCTACTCCCAAGCCTCCCTGGCATACCTCGATCAATTTTAGGCCCAAAATATGCCTGATCCATGGGCCCACTCCTATTCTCGTAGGCGGTGCTACACGAGCCTGGCCCAAAATAGGCCATTTCAACCTCGTTATGCTTGTTTGAAAGCCAAATTTGCCTGATCCAAAGAAACAGCCTACACTAGGCCTCTCCCAATACTCTTTGGGATGCCTCATTTGATTTTGGGCCTAAAAGATACCCGATCCATGGGCCCACCCTTAGTATCATTGGCGATGGTACACGAGTCTGGCCAAAAAAATTGTTAATTTGCCTCAGTTTGCCCATTTGAACCCGAAATTGGCATCATCCACACTTATAGCCCACACTAAGCCGTTCCCAAGACATCTTGGCATGCCTAGGTCAATTTTGGTCCTAAAACATATTCGATCCATGGGCCCACCTCTGGGCTTGTAGGTGGTGGTACACGAGCCTGGCCTGAAAAGGGCCAGTTTACCCTATTTCGAGCATTTGAACCCCAAATTGGCCTCATCCATACAAGCGGCCCACACTAGGCCACTCCCAAGCCTTTATATCATGCCTCGGTCTATTTTGGGCCTAAAATACGCCTGAGCCACAGGACCACCCCGGGTCTCGTAGATGGCAGTACTCGAACCTGGCTCGAAAAGGGCTAGTTTGCCCCGTTTTGTCCGTTTGAACCCCAAATTGGCCTTATCCATACAAACGGCCAACATTACACCACTCCCAAGCCTCCTTGGCATGCCTCAATCAATTTAGGGACCATAAGATGGCCAAGCCATGGGCCCACCCTAAGCTCGTAGGAACCGGTACACGAGCTGGGCTCCAAAATGGCCAGTTTGCCCCCTTTTTACCCATTTGAATCCCAAATTAGCCTTATCCACACAAATGGCCCTTACTAGAAAGATCCTAGGAATCCCTGGAATGCCTCAGTCAATTTTTGGCTGATAACGCTCAAATTACACTCTTGAATGGGTGTAAGAAATCATTGTCAATATAAAACCCAATTAGGTTGGGGCCAAATCCTATAGGGAATAAGGAGTGAAATCTAGTCATTTGCAGTTTAATTCATTGATAGTGTAACGTTTCTTGAAATTAGGGTTTAAGTGTCACTAATTATTGTTTGTCACTTTGAATTTGATGTTTGAAACCAAGATTTTATGAAATAACCAGAATTATGTTCACTAGGGCTTACGGTACATGACAGATTCTAAAGTTAACTCAAGATTCTCACAGTGGTTAGGATAACAAGCTATCTTTATCGATGATATACTCAAATGTCTCTTGACCTATTCAAGTGTCTAATTTTCTAATCCTCTCGAACTTAGGAAATTGCTACATACTGTCCAGATTTTACCTCAGGTTAATCAACCTTGTTACAATGCTGATTATTAAATAAAGTATTTCTGAGTCCCTATTGATAATTAACTTCCCACTGTCTATGACTTCTTTCTCAAGAAAATCAAAGTAGGTACGCCTACTATTGGCAACCAATAGATGTTAATTATAATCTCAGAATTACCAAGATATCCTAACACCTATTGAATCTTGAGTATTTAAAACCTTATCATGACATAACCCTAGATCCCATAATTCAGGTTAATGGTGTTTAGCCACTCATGACGCATGAAACAAGTACACAAATTGAATTCATAATTACTAAGATCAACTTACGATGATAATGAAGATCAAAAAGTATAACTTGAATTGACTCACAAGGCAAACTCCCAAAATATTGGTATAGAGAGAGAGAGAGAAGTATCGTATATTTTTTCTCCAAAATTTCTAAGTCAATTGATAATTAGAAAACCCTAAAACAAGTCTTTAAATAGTTAACCCTAAATAAGGAAACAAAATAAAAACTTCAGCTTTTTATTGGAATAAATGACGACGTCCTTGACGGCCTATCAGGATTCTGACGGCTTATCACGGATGTCGTTAGCTCCTCTTTAAGTTTGGCTTTTGCTGCATAAGGTTGATGATGACGGTGACACCATATCACCATCATGATGACATATCATGGATGTCATCACAAAACTTTCATCTTTCATCTTCTATTAATGATAACAGCATCCTTGACAGCTTATCACTAGGCTGATGATGTGTCATAGATGTCGTCAGCCACACTTAGTTCTTTATTGGCTTTCGATTTCAGGATTTTTGCTTCCTTTATTAGTGGTTCCCCTTCTTCTCTACCTTTACTAAAATATCAAAGTAAACTAATCAAAAACAACTAAATTTGCTCAACACCTTACAATTATTTAGAGTTAGAAGCTTCAAATGTGTTAGCATAGGCTCACACGTCAATACCCTCAACTTAAACACTTGATTTTCCTCAAACAACCACAGCATAACTAAGAGTATACAGAGTATAATTTGTTAGCTAACTACTCATATCAGTTCAGAGCACATTTACCATCTCCAAGGTCAGTTAAATCAAGAGCAATTGTTTCTATCATTAAAAACAACCATACAACTCACAAAGATAAAAATATGGCAAAAATTCAGCAATAACAACCAGCACATACCCAAATCACACTATCTGAGCAAGTTAGTGATTAGAAACATACCTAGTGTGCCCTCACATTAAAGAAATTAGTTTTTCACTCATATCATAATTCGCCTACATAAACACAGGGATAAACACATGACTCACTCTCAGAATAAAGTTCTAAACATTGCGTGTCAAATACCATAGGCTTTCCCTTATAGTCAATACCTCAATCTTTAGATAGGTCAGTTAGGATCATTATAGGTCTTTTCTTAAGCTTTTAATGTAGGCCAGGGCTGGTATGATATTCATTGATATTTTAGAGTGACTATGCCTCCTTGACACTACTCTAAACTTTTGGGGTTTCAACTCTTAATCTTATTTTCTTCCCCTCTTTTATTGTTTACACATGATCAAGGTGGGTGTGACTTTTTCAATTATCAGGTTATCTTTTTATCATCTTTTACACAGCTTTTTTTTTCTTATTTCTTTTTCACTACACCCAAATTTTTATTCATTTATCTTATTCTCCCTCTTTTCATAATCATTTTGCATTACGCACCCCTATGATAGCCACCCTCAACTTAGGCTAGTTGGTTGAGTCAAGGTGCACAGTGTCTAAGGAAGACCAGGGACAAAATAAGTTCATTGTGATGTGAATGGGAAGGTAAGAGGTGTTGAAGAAAGAAACAGGCTAATTATGCTCAAAAAGGGGATCAAGGGATAATATGCACATAGGGAAAGTCATTTTTGCTAAAGTGAGTTAAAAATCAAAAATGGCCTATGATCCTTTCCTAACGCCTATCCTATGGCCATGGAAAGACTAATAGAGTAAGTTCTAGATTCAAGACACAAAGGAAACTGAGTAAGACCCTACACACACATGGCACACAAGCATCTCACATATCACTACTTATCCGGTTCATCCATTTGTTTAACAAGGGTTAGTCAGTTGCCATACTAATGCCATAAAAAGATACATCGTGGTCATAATGGATGCAATTTGCACAGTACACACTATATCAGACCAATGGAGAGGTATTCAAAAATCACAAAACAAGCTAACTGCCTCAAGGACTTGCACTGCTCCTAGTTATCTACAGAATATGTTACAACAACAACCTACCTTACACCCTCAACTTAAAATCAAAAATAAACTGTACTAAGGGTTAGGGTATACCTGAAGACAATTAAGCACATGGATCCTGGGTCTTCAACCCTGCTACTACATTATCTGTTATCTTCTCTCCACTAGGAGCATCTGGCCTTACGGTGGTTGGAGTCTGGCTAGATGAAGGACCTACAACCCTAGTGTGAATGGCTACATCTCATTTGTTACTATCAACCAGGGACTCCATTCTTTATTTCTTCAAATCCTCCTTTTTGGCCTTTTTTGCCTTCTTTTTCACTCTTCTTTCTTCCTCACTATCTGGCTCTTCTCTATTATCATTTTCTTTCTTCTCACCTTTCTTCTTTTTTTTATTTGGTGAGTCTCCAGTGAGGTCAAGCATTCTAATTTCCTTATCAAATTCATACATGGTAGGACCTATTGGTATCATAAACTGGTGTTGCTGCAACACCCCAACATCTGCCTTTACCTATTCTAACGCCACTCTAAATTTAGCTAGATCAGCTCCCGACATTTCTCTTGCCCGTGCATCAAATCGATTTTCCAAATCTACATCCCGCTCAGGCAAAGTCATAAAAGGCTCAAGGGAAACCTTCACTCTTTTCCATAGCAGCAGCAAAATGTTTGGTAAAAGGATGTAGTTGTGCCTCACACCACTTGGCTTGTTTAGCCACTTTTCTGATATCAATCGGCTGAAATACAAATCCTACTGATGCTGTAGGAACTGAAGGGTTGGCTTCAGTCTCAGGCACTAAACCTGCCTGTGTTGAAGAAGTTGGTTGCCCCGTCTTTGAATCTTGCACTCCCACATAAGGTGCTACTCCTGCATCTATAACTTGGGGTCCGCTGCTACCTCTGCACCTCTATCAAGTCTCAATCCTGGCAGATTCTCATTAAACCATATGGGGTTGTGTGTATTTTAAGCAAGAACCTCATCATCAACTCCTGCAATCTTTGGCACATTAGCAGTTTGGCACAACTCTGTGATAAGACAAGGAAAAGGATAAGTAGTGTCAGTTCTGAACATCCTAATCTATATCTCATCAGCAATGATTTCCTGAAGTTTAATGGAAGCTGCTGCACCATGATTTCTACTAAAATAGCTCGGTCATCACCCAGAATATTGTCTCCATCAATGGGCATCGGCCAAACCCGCACTATACCCCACCAAAACTTTGCCTCCTGAGTCAAATAGGACTTATAGATTCTCTCATTTTTGTTTGTCACCCTTGCTGGTTCTCCGTCAGCTATGATGTTGGCCAACCACGGATGTTTTTTCTCCAGGTTCTTAATCCAAGCATAAACTGATGGTGTTGTGGCCTGAGAAGTAAAGTTGGCGCCATGTAAGAATCTGTTGATGGTTATGATCGAGACATCAACTCTTACACCCCTCACCTGAACTCTATCTAATAGGGGTAGGTCTGGTAGTCTTTCAACAAGTCTGCACATGTTTTCTAACTGAGCCTGGTAGTTCATGTAGAATTACAGAACAAGTGCAGGGCAAAATGAACCTCCTTTTTCTATGGTTCGTCCCAATCCATACTCTTTGAACTTCTTTTCCACATCGGGGTACCTGCTCAACCCCTTTGTGATAATCATCTTTTCTTCGTAAAGTGGCCTTTTAGCTCTTCTTCTGTCAGTTTTGCAAAGCCCAATAGTGTAGATGCTTTCTTCTCTAAGAATCTGTCACCTAGCATTTTGTCAAACTTTGGGGTTCTAACATTTGATAAGTGTTCCATAAGGTGGAGACTCTTCATCATTTTGTTCAGTGGATGGGGACCCCGATGCTATTTTCTCAGACTCAGACTCTTCTTGCTCCTCTTCTTCAGATTCAGCATGTTCAAACTCATGTTGTTTAGAACCCTCTTTCTTAGAAGCTATTGTTATGACAGTGTCATCACTATCCTCCACATCAATTGGTGGAGGTGGTGAAGGTTTTTTCATACTTGGCCTCTTCTTTTGCTTCCTGAGAAAGGGTTCCTCTTCCTCGTAATCAGAATCCTCATTAATGAGCTTATGACGTACACTTTATTTGCCCACTTTCTTTATTTCTATGGGGATCTTTATTTTTGGTGCCATTGTAAAGTTCCTGGAGATAATAGAAGAACATTAGTCAACCCTGAAGAAAACAAACACAAATGCATTAATCAATTTAGCTCATTCATGCCTCAGGTTCCAGGTGTGATGACATTTCTTGATAAGCCATCACGACCATGATAGATTATCACGATTGTCGTGAACCTTAGATAGAACATTCAAAATTTGAAAAACCTTTGACGACATTCTTGATAAGCTATCATAATTGTGATAGCCTATCACAAATTTCCTCAATGCTAAACAGAGTCAATTCCTTTTTAACAGCAATTGATGATATTCCCGATAAGCCATCACAACTGTGATAGCCTATCATGAATGTCTTTATCTCTTACCAGAGCCCACTTTTAATTTTTACTCAATTTTTGGTCCCCATTCATTCTCAAAATTCCCTTGAATTATAATATGTGAGCTAACTTTTAAACCTTGGGTCTGCACAGCAAACCCTAGGTGCGATTTTAGCTCCTTTCCAAGTTGAACTTGGTTCAATAATCTTGGGGACTTGGGTTATCATCTACCCATTACTCACCACAAGAAAATAAGATTTAAAGAAGAGTATACTTGATGGAGCTCTTAAACTGATGTCACGCACAAGAGGAAGTATGAAATAGGTAGAATTTCTTGATTGTAAAATGCAAACCCATACAAAAGGGAACTTGTTTTTCTTTGAGTGTTTTGAAAAAAAGTAGGAAATAATCTAACTAAGGAAATAAATAAACTAAGGAAAAAGAATTAAAAGCAGCAGAAATTTGAAAAGGTTTCGCTATTGGGACGGGTCGGATTTGATTTAATTTAGGCCCAAATTTCAGCTTTTTAGGTTGTGGGCTGACGATGATTTGTGATGGATTATCACGAGTGTGATATCCTATCACGAGCATCGTCACCCTTAAGCATAGTATTCCTTAAGCTTGGTCTAACTAACAACAATTATGATAGCTTATCATAGTCGTGATGTCTTATCGTGAATGTCATCACGACCTTTTAGCTGACCTCCTCATTTTTCCACCTTCTTTGTACTAAATCCTAGTTATAAAAATAAAAACACTAGCTTAAACATATAAAATTTGGGTTTCCACCAAATAGAGCCTGATTTATTATCGTGGCAAGACTTGGTTATCTTGACTACTCAGACTTCGCCAAGACAACTTGTTGATACCCCTTTACCATCATCGTAGAAGACGTCAATGATTGAGAAAATACTCATCTCATGTTGCTGAGACATGGATGAGTGTATTTTGAAGTGTGCGTCTTTGTCGTTGAACCTGAACTTTAGTTTGTTCAACTCCATGTCTACCAGCACTCTCCCCATTGCAAGCAATGGCCTACCTAAGATGATGGACACTTTAAAATCCACCTCGCAATCTAAGACCATAAAATCAGCAGGCAAAACAATAATGGCAGATAGATCATTGAAGCGCCCTGTGGGCAACACAAAATCGGCTATCTTCACCAAAGCATCATGCAGTATACCCACAGGGCGCTTCAATGATCTATCTGCCATTAGCAATAGCATATTTGTTGGGGTAGGATCCCCTAGACATAATTTCTTATACACAGCTAATGGCATTAAATTTATACTGGCTCCCAGATTCCATAGTACTTTTGGTCTTGCCTGACAGCAAGTTCTTGGTCAGCAAGTCCATCTGTGTCTTTAAATGGGCCATGTCCTGGTCTCACTCCTCATCTCTTCTGCACTACTCCGTAGTCATACACTAGAAGCAGTCGGGCTAGCCACCACAGAAACCCTGGTGTGCCAAGCCCGACTCTAGCTTGGTCATTCTATTCAGCATGTTTAAAGCATCCAGAAAAGAGAGGTCAATGAATGAACCACCCACAGCATTATCTAAAATTGGCTTTGTCATAGAGTTATAAGCTCTGTAGAAAGTCTCCATCAAGTATAAGTCCATTATATTATGGTTCGGACATTGTGTCAGCTTCTTCATAAATCTCTCCAAGGTTTTGTGCAATGCTTCACTAGGGCGCTTCCTGAAGTTACTAATTTCGTCCCTCAACTGTACCCTCTTGGAGGGTGGAAAGAGCCATTATAGGAACGCCTCTTTCAGCTGTCTCCAGTTGGTTATAGAATCGGGATCTAGCTTATTTAACCACATTGTTGCCACTCCATATAGAGATAAGGGAAACAATCTCAATGGGATCGCATTCTGGCTCACTCCCAGATTTTCAAAAGATTTGCAAATGGTGATAAAGTTCACCAAATGCATGTTCGGATCATCACTAGGTAAGCCTCTAAATAGCCCCTTCAAATTCAGCAATTCCTCATCACCCAAGTCTTCATCATCAGGGTTCAGATGATGTACTTGTTAACTTAGATTTTGTACGTTCACCTGAGCCCTAGCCAATGCGGCTAGTCTTTTCGCCTTTTGTTGTTTAGCCATTCTTCCGATCAGCTGGGGTTCCGGATTAATTGGCAATAATAGTTCTCTGGAACCTCTTGTTTTTGGCATAAACAACAAGGGACCTGCAATAAACAAAAACAACAAATAAACGTAAATCTAGGAAACTTAACTAACAGCAAATTAACACACACAAACTTTCAGTTTACAATCATATCCCCCGGCAATGGCGCCATTTTTGATAATGCTCAAATTATACTCTTGAATAGGTATAAGTGATCATTGTCAATATAAAACTCAACTAGGTTGGGGTCGAATCCCACAGGGAATAAGGTGTGAACTCAAGTCATTTGCAGTTTAATTCACTGATAGTGTAACTTTTCCTGAAATGGGGGTTTAAGTCTCACTAATTATTGTTTGTCACTTTGAATTTGATGTTTGTAACCAAGATTTTATGAAATAACCAGAATTATGTTCACTAGGGCTTACGGTACATGACAGATTCTAAAGTTAACTCAAGATTCTCACGTTGGTTAGGATAACAAGCTATCTTTATCGATGATATGCTCAAATGTCTCTTGACCTATTCAAGTGTCTAATTTCCGAATCCTCTCGGACTTAGGGAATTGCTACTTTCTATCTAGATTTTACCTCAGCTTAATCAACCTTTTTACATCGTTGATTATTAAATAAAGTATTTCTGAGTCCCTATTGATAATTCACTTCCCACTATTTATGATTTCTTTCTCAAGCAAATCAAAGTAGGTACGCCTACTTTTTGCAATCAACAGACATTAATTATAATCTCAAAATAACCAAAAATCCTAACACCTATTGAATCTTGAGTATATAAAACATTATCATGACCTAACCCTAGATCCCATAATTCAAGTTAAAGGTGTTTAGCCACTCATGATGCAAGAAACAAGTACACAAATTGAATTCATAATTGCTAATATCAACTTACAATGATAATGAAGATTAAAAGGTATAACTTGAATTGATTCATAAGGCAAACTCCCAAAATATTGGTCTTAAGAGAGTGAGAGAAAAGTATCATATGTTTTTATTCCAAAATTTCTAAGTCAATAATAAGGCAATTGATAATTAGAAAATCCTAAAACAAGGCTTTAAATAGTTAACCCTAAATAAGGCAAAAAAAATAGAAACTTTAGTTTTTTCTCAAAATAAATGACGACGTTCATGACGGCCTATCAGGATTCTGACTGCTTATAACTTTGACAAAGACAATCTATTGTTTGGGAACAATACATTTTGAGTGCCCATAAGGCCTTGTGCTCCAGCTCTATTTGACCTCCACTTGCCCATTAGTTTGTAGGTGATATGGAGTGGCTACTCTATGCTGTTTCACCCCATATTTTGCTAAAGTCACTTGAAACACTTTGTTGCAAAAATGAGATCCTCCATCGCTTATAATAGTACGTGGTACTCCAAAGCAAGGGAAGATATTCTTCTTAAGAAAAGCAACAACCCAGTTTCCTTCATTATCAGACAAGGCAACATCTTTGACCCATTTCGCGACATAGTCAACAGCAACTAAAATATACTTCATCCCATATGAGCTTATAAAAAGACCCTTGAAATCAATGCCCCAGACGTCAAACAATTCCACTTCAAGCATCTTAGTCAAAGGCATCTCATGTCTTTTGGAGATTGACCCTTACCTCTGACATTGGTCACATTTCAGCATAAACTCGTGAGCCTTCTTGAACAATGTTGGTCAATAGTAACGTCTCTACAATACCTTTCTAGCTGTTTGGTCACCTGCATGGTGACCTAGAACTAGAAAAGTCTGGCATGCTTCCAATATACACAATACATCTACTTCTGGTACACATCTCCTTATAATATTTTTAGCACTTCGCCAAAAAAGATATGGCTCATCCCTGAAGTAATGTGTCACATCATAAAGGAATTTCTTTCTCTAATAGGGAGAAAGATTTTTTGGAATGACATCACTCACAACATAATTTGGAAAATCAAGGTACCAAGCCAATATCTCTATAGCAGCAACCAAGATCTCCTCATCAGAAAATTAATCATTTATCATCATTTCATCACAATTTGCCTGCTCACCTTCCATTCTAGACAAATGATGCACAACCTGGTTTTCACAACCTTTCTTATCTTTGGCTTCAAAGTCAAATTCTTGTATAAGCAATACCCATCTAATCAGTCTTGGTTTTGCATCCTTCTTATCCATCAAATACCTTAAGGCTGCATGGTCAGTGTGGACTACTACCTTGGTCACAAGTAGATAAGCCCTGAATTTCTCAAAAGCATACACCACAGCCAGGAGTTCCTGCTTGATGAAAGTGTAGTTCTTTTATACTCCATTCAGTGCTTTGTTGGCATAATATATAGGATGAAATAGGTTGTCCTTCTTTTGTCCCAATACAGCTCCAAAGGCAATACCTCTTGCATCACACATGATCTCAAACGGTTTTGACCAGTCCGGTGAAGCAATGATAGGGGCCTCAACCAGCTTCTTTTTAAGGCATTCAAATTCCTTCAAGTAATCATCATCGAAGGAAAACTTCACTTCTTTCTCCAAAAGTTTGCACAGTGGATTTGCAACCTTTGAGAAGTCTCTTATAAACCTCTGATAAAAGCCAGCATGTCTAAGAAAACTACCCACTATCTTCACTGAAATGGGAGGTGGTAGTTTCTCAATAACTTCAACCTTGGCTCGATCAACTTCTATCCCTTTTGCTGAAATTTTGTGCTCGAGAATTATGCCCTCCTTTACCATAAAATGGCATTTCTTCCAATTAAGCACCTGATTGAATTCAACAAATCATTGCAAGGTCATACTCAGATTTTCCAAACACAACTCAAACGAGTCTCCCACCATAGATAAATCATCCATGAATACCTCTATGGTGTCCTTCACCATATCTAAGAAGATAGATATCATGCACCATTGAAAGGCAGTAGGTGCATTGCATAGACCAAATGACATCCTCTTAAATGTAAAGGTGCCATATGGGTATGTGAATATCATCTTACCTAATCTTAAGGAGCAATACAGATCTAAATATATCCAGAATAACCATCTAAGAAGTAGTACCATCCCCTTCCATCCAATTGATCAAGCATTTGGTCCATAAAGGGCATCGGGAGGTGGCCTTTCAAAGTCTATGAGTTTAGTTTACGGTAGTCCATCAAAACTCTCCACCCAATCACAGGCCTAAGTGGAATCAGCTCATTCCTATCATTTGCAACCATAGTCATGCCGCTTTTTTTAGGCACGTATTGAAATGGGCTTACCCATTTGCTGTCTAAAATAGGGTAAATCACTCCTGCATCCAACCACTTAATAATTTCCTTCTTAACCACCTATTGTATTGGTAGTTCAAGACAGCGCTGGTGCTTGATGGTCGGAATACAATCGTACTCAAGTTGTATTTTATGCGTATAGATGCCAGGAGAAATGCCAATAATATCTACAATAGTCCATCCGATTGCTCTCTTTTACCTATGAAGTACTGAAATAAGTGCTTCTACCTACTGGTCGCCCAAATTAGCCACGATAATAATAGGTAGCATGTGTTTGTTTCCCAAAAACACATACCTTAAATGCCCAGGCAGTTCTTTTAATTCCAATACCGGTGGCTCTTCAATGATGGCTTAGCCGGTGGTTTTGGTTTATTAGCAAGATCAAGTTCTACCTTCCTAGGAGAATAAGAGTATGAACCCATTGCTGAGAAAGCACAAACAGTCTCTTCGTACTCCTCAATGCCTTCACGATCAAAATTCATTAGGACTGCGGCTAAAGGCTCCACAACAGGCTGCTCCTCTATTGATACCTCCTATTTGTCCTCATAATAAACATCACCAACTGAGAACACACTCATTTATTTATGCTGCTTCATTGACTAGAACACATCAAATCACACCACCTCATTATTCATCCTAAATAAGAGCTCATTAGCTCTCAAATCAATCAAAACACTTCCAGTTATGAGAAAAGGTCGACCCAAGATTATGGGCACCTCAAAGTCCACCTCACAATCCAGAATAATGAAATCTACAGGAAATATAAAGCTAGCCGCTTTCACCAACTCATTATACAAAACACCAACAAGTCATTTTACTGACCTATCCATCATCACGAGTCACATATTGGTGAGTGTGGGATTTCCTAAACCTATATTTCTATTTACATCAAGCAACATCAGATTAATGCTTGCTCCCAGATCACACAATGCCATAGTGAATTCCAGAGACCAAATCGTATAAGGAATAGTGAATGCTCCTAGGTCTGGTTTCTTCTACACTAAAGACCTTGTGAAGATAGCACCGCAATGATGGAGATTGTCCTCCAGCTCATGGCTAACCTTTCATTTCTTCGTGACAAGGTCTTTTATAAACTTCACTTATCCTGGCATTTGCTTAATTGCCTCAACCAATAGCACATTCACAGTCAATTGTTTAAGCATTGCCATGAACTTGCTGAATTTTGCATTATCAGCTTTTTTCTTCAATCATTGAGAAAAGGGATGTGGTGGTCTTGGGAGAGTTTTTAACACTACCTCCTTCTTCTTATCTTTCCCTTTTTCAAAAGCATTATCAAAACCATCCAACTTCTTAGACTCCACTGGACATTCTTCTTTCGGTTCATCATCAACTACCTTATCTACTATATTTTTGCCCATAGAAGGGCCAGGTAATATCTTACCACTTTTTGTGGTAATCGCCATATTTGAGCCATCATTCTACAAATTCTGGACTGTATCACTTGGTAATATTCCACTCTTCCTTTGGTTCAATGCTACAGAGAGTTGGCTCATCTGTTGCTCTAATTATTTGATTATGGTATAGTGTGAGTTCACCAACTGACTAATAGATAACAGATCTGTCTTTATGGTAGTCATACCTGAATCGGTAGCCTCCACTCCTTTTAACAATTTAGCCATCATGTCCTTCATGGACATCTTTTCTGAACTTGTTGTAGCAGCCCCACGATTGCCAGGAGGGACATAGAGCCCGCTCCTATCATTATTATTTCTCTAATTTTCCTGCTCTCTATCTTTATAACCAGGCTTATCATAATAATTCCAACCTTGATTCCTTTAGCTATTACCTTAAAACCCCCCAGATTATTAACATAGTTTGCCTCTTCTTCTGCATCAGCATCAACTCTATCTTGTGATCCTACAACTTTCACCTTCTTAGTCTTTCCTGATAGCAAGTGCTTGGTTAGAAAGTCCATCTGCATTTTTAGTTGAGCCATGTCTTGCTCACACTCCTCGTCTCTTCTGCATTATTTTGCAGTAATACCCACAGTAATAGCGGGGCTTACTACCATAAAATCTCTGGTATGCCATGTCCGACTCTATTAGGTCATTCTATCTAGCATTTTTGAAGCCTCTGGGAATGTAAGATCAACAAACAAACCACCAGCAGCATTATCTACAATTGTTTTTGTTACAGAGTTAAGAGCCCTGTACAAAGTCTCCATTAAGTGTATGTCTGTCATATTATGGTTTGTACACAGTATAAGCTTCTTCTTAAATCTCTCCTAGGTTTCATACAATGCTTCAGTTGGGAGCTGCCTAAAGATTCTGATCACATCCCTCAACTGTAACCTCCTAAAAGGTGAAAAGAACCTTTCAAGAAAAGCTCCTTTCAACTTCTCCAGTTGGTTATAGAATCGGGTGTTAGCTTATTAAGCCACAATATTGCCTCCCCAGACAGAGACAATGAAAACAATCTCAAACAGATAGCATTCTAACCTACTCCTGGGTTATCAAAAGATTTACAAATGGTGACAAAGTTCACCAAATACAAGTTTGGATTATCCCCAGGAAGGACACCAAACAACCCCTTCAGATTGAGGAGTTGCATCAAAGTACTCATAATGTTGAATTTTGCACTAGGTGCCAACGGTGGAGGAATAATTTCACCCGTTGTACCTACTCCATCCACTCCATCATCATCATCATTGAGGTTATATTGGACCTGGTGGTAATCTTGTCTTTCTCAAAATGGATGGTTCCTGTTAGCATTATGTTGTACTAGTGTAGCTACTTTATGTGCACGCCTTGGGTTACTAGGATTTAGCAACTCCTCGTCTCCCAAATCTTCATCCTTAGGATTTTGATGTCGTACTTGTTGACCAACATTCTGCATATTCACCTGAGCTCTAGCTAAGGCTGCTAATCTATCAGCCTCTTGCTGGTCTGCCATTCTTCCAATTCATTGTGATTCCGACTCAAATGGTAATAATAGTTCTCCGAAACTTCTGGTTCTTGGCATACACTAAAAAAGTCCTATAAAAAACTAAAAAAATAAATAAATGTAAAACTAGGAAACTTGACTAACAGTCAATTAGCACACACAAACTTTAATTTACAACTGTATTCCCCGGCAACGGCGCCATTTTTGATAACGCTCAAACTACATCTCTCTAATGAGAATGCAAACGGTCATTTTCAATATATAACCCAACTAGGTTGAGGTCAAATGCCACAAAGAATATGGTGTGAACTTAAGTTGTTTGCAATATAATTAACTGATAGTTGGATGTTTCCTGAAATGAGGGTTTTGACTTTAAAAAATAATTGTTGGTCACTTTATTTTCAATGTTTGCAATCAAGAGTTTATGGAAAAACCAGGATTATATTGACTAGGGGTTTTGGTATTTGACATATGCTAATAGTGATTCAAGATTCTCACGATAGGTAGGAACAACAGATTGTCTTTATCAAATTTATGCCTAAATTTCTCTCGACCTACTTAAGCATTTAATTACCTAATCCTCTCGGACTTAGGGAATTTATATTCACTGACGAAACTTTACCTCAGGTTAATTAACCTTGTTACAGCGTCAATTATTAAATGGAAGGTTGGTATCTTCCAAGTCCCCGTTGATAGTTCACTTCCTACTCTAATTGATTTCTTATCTCAAGAGAATCAAAGAAAGTGTTATCTATTGATTGCAACCAATAGACGATAATTAAAACCTCAAAATTATAAAGGATTCCTATTACCTTTCGAATCTTGAACACTTAGCATCTTATCAAGACTTAACCCTAGATCCCATATTTTAGGTTAAAGGGATTTACACACTCATAATGCATAAATCGAAATAACTAGTTGTACTTATACATTGAAAGATGAACTTACCACAAGATGAATAGTAACTAGTGATTCTCCGATTGGATCATAATAGAAATCCCAAAATATTGATGAAAACCTCTTAAAAGTTAATTGCTTTTCAAGCCAAGAAACTACAGACAAAAGTAACAAAAATACATGTCTCGAATTCTGTTCTAAACTTTTTAGAAAACCCTAAATAATGCTTTAAATAGTTCACCCTAAATATGTAAACAAAATCCCAGAGTTCAGCAATTGCTCGAACAGATGACGACATTTTGTGATGCCTTATTAGGAGCCTGACGACTTTTCACAGATGTCGTCATCTTTTCATCGCTTTTGACATTCACTGCTTTAGGCTGACAATGAAATGTGATGGCCTATTAGATCTTTGATGACTTATAATGGATGTCATCACTTCTCTACCTCAGCTCCCATGTTCTGCCTTAGGCTGACGGTAATTTTAACGACCTATAAACTCTTTGATGGCTTATCAGGAAATTTTGTCACAACTTTCAGCTGAGGTCCATTCTCTGCCTAAGGCTGATAATGAATCTGATAACTTATCAAAGGGATGATGAGTTATGACGAATATCGTCAGCCACACTTCTCTTCTATTTTCTTTAGATTTTAACTCTTTCTCTTCCATCCTTGTTGGTTCTCATGCATTTGGCTTCTACTACAAAATCAAAGATAAAACAACCAAAAAGGACAAATATTTCTTGGACTTTGTAGTTATTCTCAGTTAAAAGCCTTAAAGTTAGCATCAACTCACACATCACATCATCCACATAAACAGACCATACTAGGCTACTCCCAAGCCTCCTTGGCATGCCTTGATCAATTTTGGGCCTAAAAGATGCTCGATCCATGGGCCCATCCCTGGGCTCATAGGCGGCGAAACACGAGCCCATCCCAAAAAGGGCCAGTTCGCCCCGTTTTGCCCTTTTGAACCCTAAATTGGCCTCATCTACACAAATGAACCACATTAGGCGGCTCCCAAGCCTCCCTGGCATACCTAGGTTAATTTTAGGCCAAAAAAATACCTGATCCATGGGCCCACTCCTGGGATTGTTGGTGGTGGTACATACGACTAGCTCGAAAAGGACTAATTTGCCCTATTTCACCCGTTTGAACTGTAAATTGGCCTCATCCACACAAACATCCCATAGTACGCCCCTCCCAAGCCTCCGTGGAACACCTCCATCAATTTTAGGTCCAAAAGACATTCGATCCATGGGCCCAACCTCGAGCGCATACATGACCTTGGCCTAAAAATGGCCAGTTCACCCTGTTTTGCCTGTTTGAACCAAAAATTGGCCTTATCCACGCAAATGAATGATACTACTCAGCTCCTAAGCCTCCCTGGAATGCCTCGTTCAATTTTGGGCATAAAATATGCCCGTTTGAACCCCAAATTGGACTCATCCACACAAACGGCCATCACTAGGATGCTCCCAAGATTTACTGGCACACCTCAGTCAATTTTGGGACTAAAATATTCCCGATCCACGGGCCCACCCCTGGGCTCATAGGGCATATACGAGCCTTGCCAGAAAATGGCTAGTTTGCTCTTTTTCGCCCGTTTGAACCCCAAATTTGCCTTATCCACACAAATGGCCCACACTAGGTCACTCCCAAGCCTCCATGGCATGCCTCGATCAATTTTGGGCCCAAAATACAGCCGAACCACAGGCCCACCCTCGGGCTCGAAGGCGATGGTACACGAGCCTAGCCTAAAAAAGGCCAATTTGTCCCGTTTTGCCTGTTTGAATGCCAACTTGGACTCATCCACACAAACGGCCCACAATAGGCCACTCCCAAGCCTCCTTAGCATGCCTTGGTAGATTTTGGGTCCAAAAGATGCCCGATACATGGGCCTACCCCTGGGCTCATAAGCATCGGTACACGAGCCTGGCGTGAAAAGGGACAGTTCACCGGTTTCGCCTGTTTGAACCCCAAATTTCCCTCATTCACTTAAATGGCCTATAGTAGGCTGCGACCAAGCCTCCCTGGCATGCCTCAGTCAATTTTAGGCACAAAAAATGCCCAAGCCATGGGCCCACCCTGGGCTCGTATGTGGTAGTACACGAGCCTGGCCCAAAAAGGGCCAGTTTGCACTATTTTGCCTATTTGAACTCCAAATTGGACTCAGTCACCCAAAAGGTCATTACTAGGATGCTTCCAAGACTACTTAGCAAGCCTCGGCCAATTTTGGGCCCAAAATATGCTAGAGCCACTCCTATTTGAACTCCAAATTTGCCTCATCCACACAAAAAGCCCCTACTAGTTCGCTCTCAATCCTTCCTGGCATGCCTCGTTCAATTTTTGTACCATAAGACATCCCATACATAGGACCACCCTTTGTCTCGTAGGCGGTGGTACATGAGCCTAGCCCAAAAAGGACCAGTTTGACCTATTTTGCTGTTTGAACCCAAAATTGGCCTCATCCACACAAACGGCCCACACTAGGATGCTCCCAAGCCTCTATGGCATGACTTGGTCAATTTTATGCCTAAACGATGCCTGATACATGGGCCCACCCCTGGGCTCATAGGCGTCGGTACATGAACCTTCCCCAAAAAGAGCCAGTTCACCCCATTTCGCTTGCTTGAACCCCAAATTGGCCTCATCCATGCAAAAGTCCAAAATTATGCCTCTCCCATACCTCCTTGGCATGCCTCAATTGATTTTGGGCCCAAAATACACCCGAGCCACTGGCCCACCCCTAGGATCATAGGCGGCGGTACATGAGCCTGGCCCGAAAAGGGGCAGTTTGCCCTATTTTGCATGTTTTAACCCTAAATTGTCCTCATCTACACAAACGGCCAATACTAGGCTACTTCCAAGTCTCCTCAGCATACCTCAGTTAATTTTTGGACCAAAAGACGCCCGAGCTATCAGCCCACCCCTGAGCTCGTATGCGGCGGTACATGAGCCTAGCCCAAAGAGGGCTAGTCCGCCCTTATTTTCCCTGTTTGAACCCCAAATTGTCGTCATCCTCACAAACGGCACATACTAGGCCACTCAAGCCTCTCTGGCACGCCTCAGTTAATTTTGGGCCCAAAAATGCCTGAGCCACGAGCCCACCCCTGGGCTCCTATGAGGTGGTACACGAGCCTAGCTCAAAAAGGGCCAGTTTGCCTCGTTTCGCCTAGTAAAAATGCAAATTAGTTTAATCAACACAAACGTCCTATAATAAATCACTCCCAAGACTCCATGGCACACCTCAGTCGATTTTATGCCTAAAAGATGCCTGAGTCATGGGCCCACCCCTGGGCTCGTTGGCAGCAGTACACGAGCCTAGCCTAAAAAAGGCCAGTTCGCCTGATTTTGACCGTTTGAACCCCAAATTGGCCTCATCCATAAAAACGGCCCGCACTAGGCCACTCCCAAGCCTCCCTGGCGTGCCTCAATTTATTTTAGGCCTACAAGATACCTGATCCATGGATCCACCCCCAGGCTTATAGGCGACGGAATACGAACTCAGCTTGAAAAGGGCCAGTTTGCCTTGTTTTGCCCGTTTGAACCCTAAATTGGCTTCATCCACACAAACTGCCCACACTAGGCCACTCCTAAGCCTCCCTAGCATGCCTCGGTTGATTTTGTACCCAAAAAAGCCTGAGCTATGTGGCCATCCCTGGGGTTATAAGCGATGGTACATGAGTCTGGCCCGAAGAGGGCTAGTTCACCCCTTTTTGCCCGTTTGAACCCCAAATTGGCCTCATACAGACGGCCCACACTAGGCTTCTCCCAAGCCACCCTAGCATGCCTCGATTGATTTTGGGCCCAAAAATGCCAAATCCACAAAATGGGCTAGTTTGCCCCGTTTTGCCTGTTTGAACCCTAAATTGTCCTCATCAATACAAACGTCCCAAACTAGGCCACTCTTAAACCTCCCTGGCATGCCTTAGATAATTTTTGGCCCAAAAGAAGCCTGAGCCACGGGACCAACCCTAGGCTTGTAGGCAGCGGTACATGGGCCTAGCTCGAAAAGGGCCAGTTCGCCCTGTTTCACCCGTTAGAACCTCAAATTGGCCTCATCCATAAAAACAGCACACACTAGGCCACTCCTAAGCCTCCCTAGCATGCCTCGGTTGATTTTAGGCTGAAACAAAGCTCGAGCCATGGGCCCACCCCTAGGCTTGTATACGGCGGTAGACGAGCCTGGCTTGAAAAGGTCCAGTTCGCCCTCATTTTGCCTGTTTTAACCCCTAATTAGCCTTATCCACACAAACGGTCCATACTAGGCTGCTCCTCAGCCTCTCTGGCATGCCTCAAGTAACTTTAGGCCAAAAAAATTACCAATCCACAGGCCCACCCATAAGCTCATAGGATACGGTATAAGAGCCTGGCCCAAAAGGGGCTAGTTCACCTTATTTCGCCGGGTTGAAGCCCAAATTGGCTTAATCCACACAAACGGCCCACACTAGGCTGCTCCTAAGCTTCCATGGCATGCCTTGGTCAATTTTAGGCCTAATAGATGCCCGAGCCACCAACCCACCCTCAGGCTCGTAGGTGGCAGTACATGACCTTGGCCCGAAATGGGACAGTTTGCCCCTAATTTGCTCATTTAAACCCCAAATTGGCCTCATCCATACAAACAACCCATCCTAGGCCGCTCCCAAGCCTCTTTGGCACACCTCAATCAATTTTGGGCCTAAAAGACACCCAAGCCATGGGCCCTCTCTCGAGCTCGTAGGCAACGGTACACGAGCCTGGCCCAAAAAGGGCCAGTTTTCCTTGTTTTGCCTGTTTAAACCACAACTTGGCTTCATCCACACAAACGGCCCATACTAAGCCGCTCGCTAGCCTCCCTGGCACACCTCGTTCGATTTTGGGAATAAAAAATGCCTGAGCCATGGGCCCAATACTGGGTTCGTAGTCAGCGGTACACGAGCCTAGCCAAAAAAGGGCTAGTTCACCGCTTTTCGCCCATTTGAACTAAAAATTGGCCTTTTCCACACAAACATCCCACACTAGGCCACTCCCAAGCCTCCTTGACATGCCTCAGTCAATTTTGGGCCCAAAATATGCCGGAGCCGTGGGGCGGCGCTACAAGAGCATGGCCCAAAAAGGTCCAGCTTTCTTGTTTCGCCTGTTTGAACCCCAAATTTCCCTCATCCATACAAACAGCCTATACTAAGCCGCTCTCAAGCCTCCCTAGCACGCGTTGGTCAATTTTAGGCCCAAAAAATGCCTGATCCATCGCCTACCCTCGAGCTCATAGGTGGCGGTACATAAGTGTGGCTCAAAAAGGGTTGGTTCACCCTATTTCACCCGTTTTAACCCTAAATTAGCCTCATCTACACTAACAGCCCATAATAGGATGCTCCCAAGCCTTTTTTCCATACCTCAATCAATTTTAGGCCCAAAAGACACCCAAGCCATGGGCCCACACCCAGGGTCATAGGTGGTGGTGCACGAGCTAGGCTCAAAAAAGGCCAGTTCGCCCCCTTTTGCCTATTTTAACCCTAAATTAGCATCATCCGTACAAACAGCCAATATAAGGCCGCTCCCAAGCCTCCCTGCTATGCCTTGGTTGATTTTGGGCCCAAAAGATTCTTGAGCCACATGACCAACCCCGAACTCATGCGACGGTACATGAGCCTTACCCGAAAAGGGTCAATTCACCCCGTCTTGACCGATCGAACCCCTAGTTGGCCTCATCTACACAAATGGCCTACACTAGGCTGCTCCCAATCCTCACTGGCATGCTTCAGACAATTTTGGGCCCAAAAGATGCCCGAGCCATGGCCGATCCCTGAGCTCGTAGACGGCGGTACACGAGCCTTGCTCGAAAAGGGATAGTTCGCCTTATTTCTCCCATTTAACCCTAAATTAGCCTCATCCACACAAACAACCAATACAAGGCCTCTCCTAAGCCTGCCATACATGCCTCGGTTGATTTTGGGCCCACAAGATGCCCGAGTCATGGGCCCATCCCCGAACTCGTATGCGGCAGTACACGAGTCTAGCCTGAAAAGGGCCTGCTTTCCCCGTTTTGCCCATTTGAACCCCAAATTGGACATATCTATACAAACAGCTCATATTAGACCACTCCCAAGCCTCCCTGGTATACCTTGATCAATTTTGGGCCAACAATATGCCCGAACCATGGGCCCACCCCAGGTCTCGTAGGCGGTGGTACACGAGACTGGCCTGAAAAGGGCCAGTTTACCCCGTTTTGCCCGTTTAAACCCCTAATTAGCCTCATTCACTCAAACAACCCGTACTAGGACGCTCCCAAGCCTCCCTAGCATGCCTCGATCAATTTTGGGACCAAGAGACACCCGATCCATGGGCCCACCCTTAGGCTCGTAGGCGACATTACACAAGCCTGGATCGAAAAGAGACTATTCACCTTATTTTGCCAATTTGAACCCAAAATTGGCATAATCTACACAAACGGGCCACACAACCCCACACCCAAGCCTCCCTTGCACGCCTCGGTCAATTTTGGGCCCAAAAGATGCCAGAGCCATGGGACCAGCCCCGGGCTCATAGGGCGGTACTTGGGCCTTGTCAAAAAAGTTCCAGTTTGCCCCGTTTCACCCGTTTGAACCCTAAATTTGCCTTATCTACAAAAAGGGCCCATACTAGCCATTCCAAATCCTCCCTGGCATACCTAGGTCAATTTTAGGCAAAAAGATGCCCGAGCCACGGGCTTTCCCCAGGATCGTAGGCGGCAATACAATAGCCTGGCCTAAAAAGGGGTAGTTTGCTCCATTTTTCCATTTTAAACACCTCATCTCCTTATCTGTACCTTGGGATCGTAGGCAGCAGTACACGAGCCTGGTTCAAAAAGGGCCAGTTCACCCCCATTAAGCCCGTTTGGACCCCAAATTGGCCTCATACACACAATCGTCCCACACTAGGACACTCCCAGGCACTCCTTGGTCAATTTTAGGAAGAAAAAATACCTGATACATAGGCCCACCCTCGGGCTCATAGGCGTAGGTACACGGGCCAGGCCCAGAAGGGCATATTCGCCCCGTTTCGCCCGTTTGAACCCTAAATTGGCCTCATCCATATAAACATCCCACACTAGGCCGCTCCCAATCCTTCCTGGCATACCTCGAACAATTTTAGTTCCAAAAAATTCTTGATCCATGGACCCACCCTAGGGCTCGTAGGCGGCAGTACATGAGCTTGGCCCAAAAAGGGCCAGTTTGCCTCATTTTGCCCGTTTGAACCTCAAATTTGATTCATCCACACAAATAGCCCATACTAGGCCGCTCCCAACACTCTCTAGAATGCTTCAGTCAATTTTGCACCCAAAAAATGCTCGATCCACGAGCCCACCCTCGGGATCATAGGCAGTGGTACACAAGCCTGGCTCGAAAAGGGCCAGTTAGCCCTATTTCTCTCGTTTTAACCCTAAATTAGCCTCATTCAAAACAAATAGCCCATAATAGGACGTTCTAAAGCTTTCCTTGCACAACTCAATCTATATTAGGACCAAAAGACACCCGAACCATGGGTCCACCCCCAGGCTCATAGGCAGTGGTGCACGAGCCTGGCTCGAAAAGGGCCAGTTTGCCCTATTTCGCTCGTTTTAACACAAATTAGCCTCATCCACACAAAGATCCAATACAAGGCCACTCCCAAGCCTCCCTTCCATGTCTCGGTTGATTTTGGGCCCAAAAGATACTCAATCCACGGGCCCACCCCCGAATTCGTATGCGGTGGTACATGAGCCTTGCCCGAAAAGCCTCCCTGGCATGCCTCGATTAATTTTAGGCCTAAAAGATGCTTGAGCCACTGCCCACCCCCAAGCTCGTAGGCTGTGGTACACGAGCCTGGATCGAAAAGGGCCAGTTCACCCTATTTTGCCTGTTTTAACCCTAAATTAGCCTCATCCACACAGAAAACCAATACAAGGCCACTCCCAAGACTCCCTGCCATGGTTCAGTTGATTTTGGGCCCAAAATATCCTTGAGCAACGGGCCCACCCCCTAACTCGTACGCGGCGGTACACAAGCCTAGCCTAAAAAGGGCCAGTTTGCCTCATTTTTCCCGTTTGAACACCAAATTTTCCTCATCCACACAAAAAGCCCACATTAGGCCACTCCTAAGCCTCCCTGGCATGCCTCATTTGATTTTGGGCCCAAAATATGCCCAAACCATCGGCCCACCCCTAGTCTCATCAGCGGTGGTACATGAGACTGGCGTAAAAAGGTCCAGTTCACCTTGTTTTGCCCGTTTAAACCGTTAATTAGCCTCATCCACACAAACAGTCCAAACTAGGCCACTTCCAAGCCTTCTTACATGCCTCAATTGATTTTAGGCCTAAAAGATGCCCGAGCTATAGGCCCACCCTCGGATTCGTAGGCGACATTACACAAGCCTGGATTAAAAAGGGCCAGTTTACCTCATTTCACCTATTTGAACACAAAATTAGCCTAATCTATACAGAAAGCCCACACAACACTGCTCCGAAGCCTCCCTTGCACGCCTCAATCAATTTTGGGCCCAAAATTTGCCCGAGCCATGGGCCCACCAAACTCGTAGGGTGGTAATTGAGCCTCGCCCAAAAAGTTCTAGTTTGCTGTATTTCACCCATTTGACCCCCAAATTGTCCTTATCCACACAAACAGCCCATACTAGCCGTTCCAGAGCCTCTCTGGCATACCTAGGCCAATTTTTGGCAAAAAAGATGCCCGAGCTACAAGCTCGCCCGCGGGCTCATAGGTGGCGGTACACAAGCTTGGCTTGAAAAGGGCCAGGTTGCCCATTTTTTCCAATTTAAACCCCACATTCTCCTCATTCATACCTTGGGCTCACATGAAGCGGTACATAAGCCTGGTTTGAAAAGTTCCAGTTCACCCCATTACGCTCGTTTGAACCCCAAATTGGCCCCATGCACATAATCATCTTACACTAGGCCACTCCCAACCCTCCCTGGCACTCCTCGGTCAATTTTAGGACTAAAAAATACCCGATACATAGGCCCACCCTGGGCTCATAGGCGTCGATACACGAGCCTAGCCCAGAAAGGGCCTATTCGCCCCATTATGCTCGTTTGAACCCGAAATTGGCCTGATCCACACAAACGGACCACACTAGGCCACTCGCAAGCCTCCCTGGCATATCTCAGTCAATTTTAGCGCCAAAAGAACCCCATCCATGGGCCCACCCCCAGGCTCGTGAGCAGGTGGTAGTACACGAGCCTGGCCTAAAAATGGCTAGTTCGCCCCGTTTCACCTATTTAAACCTCAAATTTGACTCATCCACAAAAATGGCCTATACTACGCCACTCCCAAGCCTTCCTAGAATTCCTCGGTCAATTTTGGACCCAAAAGATGCCCGATCCACTGGCCCACCCTCGGGCTCGAAGGCATGGCTCGAAAAGGGCTAATGCACCCCGTTTTGCTTGTTTGAACCCTAAATTAGCCTCCTTAACACAAAATACCCACACTAGGCCACTCTCAAGCCTCCCTAGAATACCTTGATCAATATTTAGCCTAAAAGATGACCGAGCCATGGGCCCACCCTGGGCTAGTATGCGACGGTACTCGAGCCTGGCCCAAAAAGGGATAGTTCACCCTATTTTACCCATTTGAACTCTTAATTCACCTCATCCATATAGATGGACCATACTAGGCCACTCCCAAGCCTTCTTATCATGCCTCGGTCTATTTTGGGCCCAAAAAATACCCGAGCCATAGGCCCACCCCTTGGTTTATAGGTGGTGGTACACGAGCCTTGCCCAAAAAAGGCTAGTTCGCCCTGTTTCTCTTGTTTGAACCCCCAATTGGCCTCATCAACACAAACGACCCATACTAGGCAGATCCCAAGCCTCTCTGGCATTCCTCAGTCAATTTTAGGCCCAAAAGACGCCCGAGCCATGGGCCTATCCCCTGGCTCGTAGGCGGCGGTACACGACCCTAGCCCAAAAAGGGTTAGTTTTCCCCATTTCGCCCGTTTGAATCCTAAATTGGCCTCATCCACACAAACGGCCTACACTAGGCTACTCCTAAACCTCTCTAGTATGCCTCGATCAATTTTGGACCCATAAGACGCTTGAACTATGGGCTCACCCCCGAGCTCGTAGGCTGCGATACATGAGCTTAGCCCAAAAAGGTCTAGTACACTGTTTGAACCCCTAATTGGCCTTATCCATACAAACAACCCAAACTAGGACATTCCCAAGCCTCCCTGGAGTGCCTTGGTCAATTTTGGGCCAAAAGATGCAGGAGCCACGGCCCATCCTCAGGCTCAAAGGCGATGGTACATAAGCCTGGCTCGAAAAGGTCTATTTCGTGCTATTTAGACAGTTTTAACCCTAAATTAGCCTCATCCACAAAAACAGACAATACAAGGATGCTCCCAAGCCTCCTTACCATGCCTCGGTTGATTTTGGGCCCAAAAGATGCCCGAGCCATGGGCCCACCCCCAAACTCATATACTGCAATACATGAGCCTGGCCCGAAAAGGGTTAGTTCACCTTATTTTGCCTAGTTAAACCCCTAATTAGCCTCATCAACACAAGAAGACCACACTAGGCCGCTTCCAAGCCTCCATAGCATGCCTCAATTAATTTTGGGCACAAAAGATGCCCGAGCCATGGGCCCACCCTCGGGCTCGTATGCGGTATTACACAAGCTTGGATCGAAAAGGGCTGGTTCACTTCATTTATCCTATTTGAACCCCAAATTATCATCATCTACACAAACGGCCAACACAACACCGTTCCTAAGCCGCCCTTTCACGCCTCGGTCAATTTTGTGCCTAAAAGATGTCGATCCATAGGCCCACCCCCGGGCTCGTATAGCAAAACTTGAGCCGTGCCCAAAAAGTTCCAGTTTGCCCCGTTTCACCTGTATGAACCCCAAATTGGCCTTATCCACACAAATGGCCCATACTAGTCATTCCAAAGCCTCTCTGGCATACCTTGGTCGATTTTTGGCAAAGAAGACGTCCAAGCCACAGGCTTGCAGGCGGCAGTACAAGAGCATTGCCTGTAAAGGGCCAGTTTGCCTTATTTTTCCCATTTGAACCCCACATTATCCTCATCCATACCTCGGGATCGTAGGCAGCGATACACGAGCTTGGTTCGAAAAGGACCAGTTCACCCCATTACACCTATTTGAACTCCAAATTGGCCTCATGCACATAATCGACCCATACTAGGCCACTCCCAAGCCTCTCTGGCACACCTCGGTCAATTTTGGTGCCATAAAATGCCCGATACATAGGCCCACCCCCTAGCTTGTAGGCATCGGTACATAATCCTAGCCCAGAAAGGCATTGTTCGCACTATTTTGCCCATTTAAACCACAAATTGGCCTCATCCACACAAAAGGCCCACACTAGTCCACTCCAAAGCCTCCCTAGCATGTATCAATAAATTTTAAGCCCAAAAGACGTCCAAACAATGGGCCTAAGGCTCGTAGGCGGCGGTACATGAGCCTGGCCCAAAAAGGGCCAGTTCGCGCCGTTTCACCCATTTAAACCTCACTTTTGTCTCATCCACACAAATGGCCCATACTAGGCTGCTCCCAAGCCTCCCTGTCATGCCTCGGACAATTTTGGACCCAAAAGATACCCGATCCACGGGCCCACCCTCAGGCTCGTAGGCAGCGGTACACGAGCCTGGCTCAAAAAGGGCCAATTTGACCTATTTTGACTGTTTGAACCCCTAATTGGCCTCATCCACATAAACAGCCCACACTAGGTTATTACCAAGCCTCCCTAGCATGACTCAGTCAATTTTGGGCCTAAACCACACTCAAGCCATGTGCCCACCCCTGGGTTCGTAGGCGGAGGTACTCGAGCCTGGCCGTAAAGGGCTAGTTCACCGCGTTTTGCCCATTTGAATGCCAAATTTGCCTCATCCACATAAACATCCCGTACAAGGACACTCCCAAGCCTCCCTTGCACACCTCGATCAATTTTAGGCCAAAAATACGCCAGGCTTATGGGCCCACCCCTAGGCTCGTAGGCAGTGGTACACGAGCCTAGCCCGAAAAGGGCCAGTGCACCTCATTTCACTCGTTTGAACCCTAAATTGGCATCATCCACACAAACAACCTTCACTAGGCCACTCCTAAGCCTCCCTATAATGCCTCGATCAATACTTAGCCGAAAAGATGCCTTCACCATGGGCCCACCCCTGGGCTCATAGGCGACGGTACTCTAGCCTGGCTCGAAAAGGGCCAGTTCGCCCTGTTTTTCCCATTTGAACTCTTAATTTACCTTATCCATACAAATGGCCCACACTAGGCCACTCCCAAGCCTTCCTGGCATGCCTTGGTCAATTTTGGACCCAAAAAACACCCGACCCATGAGCCCACCCCCGGGCTCGTAGGCCGCCATACACGACCCTGGTCTAAAAAGGGCCAGTTCACCTTGTTTTACCTATTTGAAACCCAAATTATCCTCATCCACAAAAACAAACCTCACTAGGATGCTTCCAAGCCTCCCTGGCATGCCTCGATCAATTTTGGGTCCAAAAGACGCCCGAGCGACGAGCCCACCCTAGAGATCATAGGTGGCGATAATGATCCTAGACCAAAAAGGGACATGTTGCCACGTTTTGCCTGTTTGAACCCCAAAATCATCTCATCCATCCAAATGGCCAACACTAGGCTACTCCCAAACCTCGTTGGCATGCCTCAATTGATTTTACGCCCAAAAGATGCCTGAGGCGCGGGCCCACCACCGAGGTTATTTGCGGTGGTATAGGACCCTTGCCTTAAAAGGGACAGTTTTCCCTGTTAAACCCACTTGAATCCCAAATAGTCCTCATCCATACAAACAGCCAACTCTACCCCACTCTAAAGCCTCACAATCACACCTCGGTCGATTTTGGGCCAAAAAACGCCTGAGCCATGAGCCCACCCCAAGGCTCGTAGACAATAATACACGAGCTTGGCCCAAAAAAGCACCAGTTTGCCCCGTTTCGCTTGTTTGAACCCCAAGATGGCCTCATCCATACAAACGACCCATATTAGGCCGCTCCCAAGCCTCCCTTCCATTCCTCGATAGATTTTGGGCCTAAAAGATACTCGATCCATGGGCCCACCCCAGGCTCTAGGCGGTGGTACAGGAGCCTATCCTGAAAAGGGAAAGTTTGCCCCGTTTTGCCCTTTTGTCCACACAAACGAGCCAAACTAGGCTGCTCCCAAGCTTTCCTGGCACTCTTTGATTAATTTTAGACCAAAAAATTGCCCGAGCCATGGGCCCACCTCTGGGCTCATAGGTGGTAGTACACGAGCCTATCCCAAAAAAGGGTAGTTCACCCCGTTTCTCCCATTTGAAGCCCAAATTGGCCTCATCCAAACAAACGGCCCACACTAAGCCACTCCCAAGCCTCCCTATCATGATTCAGTATATTTTTGGTGGAAAAAATGATGGAGCCATAGGCATACCCCTAGGCTCATAGGCGGCGATACATGAGCCTAGCCCAAAAAGGGCCAGTTTGCCCCGTTTTGCCCGTTTGAACCCCAAATTGGCCTCATCCATAAAAACGGCCCGCACTAGGCCATTCCCAAGCCACCCTGGAACTTCTTTATAGTTTTAGGCCAAAATTATGCCTGAACCATAGGCCTACCCCCAAGTTCTAGGCGAAGGTACACGAGCTTGGCCAGAAAAGGGACAGCTTGCCCCGTTTTACCTATTTAAACTCTAAATTCGCCTCATACACACAATCATCCCATACTAGGCCGCTCCCAGGCCTCCCTGTCACTCCTTAGTTGATTTTAGGCCAAAAAGATGCCCGAGCAATGGGCCCACCTCTAGGATAGTAGGTGGCGGTACATGAGCCTATCCCAAAAAAGGGTAGTTCGCATCGTTTCACATGTTTGAACCTCAAATTGGCCTCATCCACACAAGGCCAAAATTAGGCCACTCCCAAGCCACCCTGGCACTTCTCGATAGATTTTAGGCACAAAAGATGCCTGAACCATGGGCCAACCCCCAAGTTTTAGGCGGTGGTACACGATCCTGGCCCGAATAGGGGTAGTTCGCACCGTTTTACCCATTTGAAACCCATATTGGCCTCATCCAAACAAACGGCCTATACTAGGCTGCTCCCAGGCCTCCCTAGCACTCCTTGATTGATATTAGGCCCAAAAGATGCCCAAGCAATGGGCCTGCCTCTAGGCTCGTAGGTTACGATACATGAGCCTATCCAGAAAAGTGGTAGTTCACCCCGTTTTGCCTGTTTGAACCCCAAATTGGCCTCATCCACACAAACATCCTAGTTTAAGCCACTACCAAGCCTCCCTAGTACACCTCAATAGAATTTTAGCCCAAAACATTTTGGAGCCATGGGCCCACCCCTGGGCTCGTAGGCTCTGGTACACGAGCCTAGCCCGAAAATGGTCAGTTTGCCCTGCTTTGCCCGTTTGAATCCTAAATTAGCCTCATACATAACAACGGCCTAACTAGGCTGCTCCCAAGCCTCTCTATCATACCTTAATAGATTTTGGGCCCAAAATATACTCGACCCATGGTCCCACCCCTAAGTTCTAGGCAGTGGTACAGACGCCAAGCTTGAAAAGGACCAGTGCACCCTAATTCACCCGTTTCAACCCCAGATTGGCCTCATCCATATAAATGGACCATACTAGGCCACTCTCAAGCCTTTGTAGCACCCCTCAGTCGATTTTGGGCAAAAAATATGCTTGATCCATGGGCCCACCCCCGAGCTTGTAGGTAGTGGTACACGAGCCTACCCGAAAAGGGCTAGTTCTTATCGTATTTCCCGTTCCAACCCAAATTAGCCTTATCCACTCAAATGGCCCACACTAGGCCGCTCCCAAGCCTCCCTGTCATATCTCATTTAATTTTGGGCCCAAAATAAGCCTGATGCACAAGCCCACCCTGAGCTCGTAGGCAGCGGTATATGAGTCTGGCCCAAAAAGGACCAGTTTACCCTGTTTTGCCTATTTGAACCCCAAATTGGCGTCATCCATACAAAACGCCTATACTAGTCTACTCCCATGCCTCCCTGGTATGCCTCAGTCAATTTTGGGACAAAAAGACACCCGATCCACAAACCAACCCTCGTGCTCATAGGCCGCAGTACACTATCCTGGCCCAAAAAGGGAAGTATTCGCCCTATTTCTCCTGTTTAAACTCCAAATTAGCCTCATCCACACAAATATCCTATACTAGGCTGCTTACAAGCCTCCCTACCTTACCTTGGTTGATTTTGGACCCAAAAGACGCTCGATCCATGGGCCCACCCAGAGCTCATAGGCGACAATACATGAGCCTGGCCCAAAAAGTACCAGTTCACCCCGTTTTGCCTGTTTGAACCCCAAATTGGCCTCATCCACACAAACGGCCCACACTAGGTGCTCCCAAGACTCTTTGGCACCTTGGTTAATTTTAGGCCCAAAAGACACCCGAGCCATAGGCCCACCCCCAAGCTCATAGCTGACGGTACATGAACTTAGCCTGAAAAGGGCCAATACGTCCCATTTTGCCTGTTTGAACCACAAATTTGCCTCATCAACATAACTAGCCTACATGATGTCACTCCCAAGCCTCTCTGGCATTCCTCGATCAATTTAGGCCCAAAAAATTCCTGATGCATGGGCCCACACCTGGGCTCGTAGGCGATAGTATATGATCTTAGCCTGAAAAGGGCCAGTTCACCCTGTTTCGCTTGTTTAAATCTCAAATTGGCCTCATCCACACAAATGGCCTAAACTAGGCCACACCTAAGACTCTCTGGCATGCCTTAGTCAATTTTAGGCTCGAAAGACGCCCGAGCCATGGGCCCCCCAGGCTCGTAGGCGACGGTAAATGAGCCTATCCTGAAAAAGGCTATTTCGCCTCGTTTCGCCCATTTAAACCCCAAATTAGTATCATCCACACAAACGGCCCACACTAGGCTGATTTTAAGCCTCCCTATATTTTGGGCCCACCTCTTGCCTCGTAGGTGGCGGTACACGATCCTGCCTTAAAAAGGGCAAGTTTTCCCAGTTTTGCCCATTTGGCCCCAAATTGCCCTCATCCACATAAACGGCCCATACTAGGGAACTCCAAATCCTCTATGGCATGGCTCAGTCAATTTTAGCCCCAAAATACTCCCGAGCCATGGGGCCACACCCGGGCTCGTAGGTTGTGAAACTCGAGCCTGTCCTGAAAAGGGCAAATTCACCCTGTTTTGCCCGTTTGAATCTCAAATTGGCCTCATCCACACAAACGGCCCATACTGAGATGCTCATAAGCCTCCCTGGCATGCTTCGGTCAATTTTAAGACTAAAAGACACCCGAGCCACGGGCCTACCCTCGGGTTCGTAGGCGACGGTACACGAGCCTTGCTCGAAGAGGGCCAATTCGCCCTATTTCTCTCATTTAAAGCCCAAATTGGCCTCATCTACACAAACATCCCACACTAGGCTATTCCCAAGCCACCCTAGTATGTCACGTTCAATTTTGGGCCCAAAAGACTCTCGAGCCACGGGCCCACCCCCAGATCATAAGTGGTGGTACACGATCCTAGCCCAGAACGAGCCAGTTCGCTTTGTTTTGCCCGTTTGAACCCCAAATTGGGCTCATCGACACAAACGTGCCATACTAGGCCACTCCAAAGCCTTCCTAGCATGCCTCAATCTATTTTGGGACCAAAATACTCCCGATCCACGGGCCCATCCTAGGGATCGTAGGCAGTGGCAATGAGCCTGGCTCGAAAAGGGACATTCACTTAATTTCCCCAGTTTAAACCCCAAGTTCTCCTCATTCACACAAACGGCCAACACTAGAAAGCTCCCAAGCCACTCTAGTATGCCTCGGTCTATTTTGGGAACAAAATAAGCCCGAGTCATTGGCCCACCCCCGTGCTCTAGGCAATGGTACATAAGCCAGGCTCGAAAAGGGCTAGTTGTCCCCATTTCGCCTGTTTAACCCCAAATTGACCTCAACCACACAAAAGGCCTACACTAAGATGTTACAAGCCTCCTTGGCATGCCTCGTTCAATTTTACACCCAAAATACTCCAGATCCTTGGGCCCACCCTAAGCTCGTAGGCACATGAGCTTTGCCCAAAAATGGCTATTTCACCCTGTTTTGCCTGTTTCAACCCCAAATTAGCCTCAGCCACACCAACGGCCCACACTAGGCTACTCCTAAGCCTCCCTATCATGCGTCATTCAATTTTGGGCATAAAAAATGCCTGAGCCACGGGCCCACCTCGAGCTTGCAAGCAATAGTACACAAGCCTGGCTTGAAAAGGGCTAATTCACCCCGTTTTGCCCATTTGAAACCATAATTGGCCACATCCAAACAAACGGCACATACTAGGATACTCTCAAGCCTCCGTTGCATACCTTAGTCTATTTTACGTCCAAAAAATGCCCGAGGCAGGGCCAACCATCGAGCTCGTAGGTAGCGGTACACGAGCCTTGCTCGTTTGAATACCAAATTGGTCTCATCCATACAAATGGCCCACACTAGGCCGCTCCCAAGACTCCCTGGCACTCCTCGATTAATTTAGGCCCAAAAGACACCTAAGCGATGGGCCCACCTCTAGGATCTTAGGCGGCGGTACACGAGCCAGGCTCGAAAAGGAAAAACTCACCCTATTTTGCCCATTTGAACCCCAAATTGGCCTCATCCACACAAACGGCCCACACCAGGACACTTCTAATTCTCTCTGGCATGCCTCGGTTGATTTCAGGCCCTAAAGATGCCTGAGCCATGGGCACATACCCAGGCTCATAGGTGGCAGTACACGAGCCTAGCTTGAAAATGGCCAGCTTGCCCCGTTTTGCCTATTTGAACCCTAATTTAGCCTTATCCACTCAAACATCTGACATTACGCCTCTTTCAAGCATCCCTGGCACACCTCGATCAATTTTTGGCCTAAAAACTACTCGATCCACGAGCCCACCCACGGGCTTGTTGGTATACGAGCTAACCCCAAAAAATGCCAGTTCACCCTGTTTCTTCCATTTAGACCTCAAATTGGCTTCATCTATACGAACGGCCAGCACTAGGTCGCACCCAAGCCTCCTAGGCATGCCTTGACCAATTTTTGCCCCAAAAGACGCCTGAGCCATGGGCCAAACCCCGAGCTCATAGGTGGAGGTACACGAGCTTAGTCCGAAAAGAGCCAGTTCTCCCTGTTTCAACCAATTGAACCTTAAATTGACCTCATCCATACAAACGACCCACACTTGGCTACTTCTAAGCCTCCCTGGCATGCCTCGATCGATTTTAGGCCTGAGAGACTGATACGCCCAAATTACAACTCTCGTTAGAAAGTACAAGCGTTCGCTATCAAATATAGAACCCAACTGGGTTGGGTGTCGAATCCCACAGGGAATACTATGATCACTAAGTATTGCGATTATTATTAGACTGTTGATCGAAGGTTCCAAGGTAAGGGGGGTTTTAGTTTAAGTGCACAATAATATTATCAGTGTAACAATGAGATGATATATGTAATGATATTTGATCATAGAGAATGAAAAATTAGGGTTATGTCCACCTTGTAGCTTCTACTTCTCTATTAACTATGAGTAATAAAGATTTTATACATGCATGCACTTATAGAGAGATGTATTCTAATTCTAAATCCAAGTGTTTCTTAACCATCAAGGATTTATTCAATTTAGTTCTCTCGAATCCAAAGTGTACAACCAATCGTACGAACTCTCCAAGTAGTTAATCCTGCTAAGGCATTAACGTGTAAAATAAAGGTTGGAAACCCTATTTTTTTGTCAAAACCCTATTTTTTTGTCAAACTCTCTTTTCAAAATAGTAACTTTTCTATCGAACAAGTTATTGCTATAATGGCGCATTCCCTATGTTTGCAACCACGAGAATTCAATCAAAGCAAAGAGAGTAATGATATAAGTGGATTAACACATCATAAATTCAAAAACCCATAGCAATAGAGAGTATACTACAAGGTTTCCATAACCCTAACAAATAAACTTAGCTACTTTTGACTAAAACGGAAATCACAATAGAAATATTCATCATACCAAAACTTAGAACGATCTTGGTGGTAAAGATGAATAACGAAAATAAGAGAGAAAAACGTTTCTCTCTCTCTCTGTCCTCAAGCTAAGCCGCTTTCTCTTTTTTTCAAAATAATATAGAATGTGAATAATCCCTAAAAATTCAGCCATAAGGCTTTTAATAACATCCTTCTCTAATAAATTGCTACTGCATCCTTAACTATTTAAAAATATTGAGTTTGCCCGGGAAAAAGTTCCCATACATCACATTCAGTCCAAAAGTTGCTTTCCTTTTTATGTGAAGTTTCCTTTGCTATCCACAGGTCCCCAAAGTGCTATAATCTTCCTCATTAGTACCTAAAAAGCATGCTAATCACATAGGTCAGCTCACTTAACTAAACATAGACCAAAAGTGCAAGAATTATGTATTTTATCCTCAAAACTTAGCTAAAACATGGGTAAGTTATGGTGCTTAGACGTATAAATATGCCTAACATCACCACCCACACTTAAAGCTTTGTTTTTCCTCGAACAAAATAGTACATCCATGTGAATACCTAACTAAACTTCACAAGAGCAACACAAAATTTTCAACAAGACATACACTGTAATTATTAACAAAGAGTAGATTTCTGGATCATTACTAGAAACAACTCACCCTCCAACATAGACTCATTAAGTTGGTTAATTCATATACACAAGTTAAGCCAAAAAAAATCATATAAAACTACCCAAAAATCATCAACCATGTGCGCTCACACAAAAAGTTACCCATAATCACTTATAGTTTTGTATTCTTCAAAAATATGGGTATAAGAACTTGCTTGCTCTCACTCTCACAAAGAATTCTTAGATTACAACTGATGACCATATGCTTTCCCTTAGTGTAATGCTCCACTAATATTAGAATGCTAAGGTTAGGATCAAATAGGTCTTTACGGGTTGTAAAGTAGGCTAAAGGGTAGGACTATTTTGGCCAGAAATAGTGACTATGTTCCTTAAGCAATTTAATACACTACATTATGCCATTTAGACCAAATTTTAACAACCACTCTACCTTCCTTTCATCTACCAACCTTTTTTTTATCTTCACCCCATTTTATTACTCAATCAAAAACACTATTATGGGAATATACAACTCTTTTTTATTTGCATCAATTTCTTGTTAAGCATCCCTATGATAGCCACCCTCAGCTTAGACTATTTGTGTTAGTCGAGGTGCATAATGTACAAGAAAGGACCAGGGCGCCACTCCCAATCACAATATTTTCATGTACCAATAACTAAACTTTGGGGCATCACTTTCACCATTTTCCTCTTATTTTGCCACACTCTTTACTCAACTTGATTCTACAATTTAAAGAGCTTAGGAGCTTTTGGATTAAATTATGGTCTTTTCAAAAATTGGATTAGGCTACATATGAGGTTGCCAAAGAAAATAGCTAAAGGCTCAATGGGTGTTCAACTAGGACAATGTACAAAGGTAGGTAAAAAGAAGATAAAAATCAGGGCTGCCAAAGAAATGCCTAAATCATCTCCTAAACTCACAATCTTTATTTTGCTTCACACACACACTAGGCAAGTTCTAGCATTAGTCGCAACAAAGAATATGCAATAACCTTACACACACATGGCACATGGTCAACTTAATTAGGAGCATTATAGATTCTTGACCCAACAGATAAATGAATTAAACCACAAACAATTATCACAGAATGAGTCACAACTTAGAGCCTAAATATTTCAATAGCAGTGATTAAGCAAAAACTCCTGTTATAATGCCATGCCGTCTATAAGAACAATTTCATGCAAAAATCCAACCAATTCTCTCTTAAGACAGTCGTCATCCACCCATCATTGACAAAAGTGACTAATTACGACTAACTAACTACGACTAAATCAAAACAACTGTAGAATAAATGTAGGCAAGCAGTAGGTAATACAGTAGACAAGGCAATCCAGGCGTACGCGTACTTATACCCGCACCCCACACTAAGAAGGAACACACTGCCCTCAGTGTAAATAAATAAGCAAAAATCTTGTTAGTCAGACTCTTTCTCTATATCCGGGGTCATACCCCCTGCGTCAGAATCATCATCATCAGAGTTGTCCCCCATATCAGAGTCTAGCAGTCGGTGATCATCGTCTGTCGGCACATCATCATCTAGAGGTTCTTTAAAATTTACCCTCACTCCACACATGGCGCGAGCATGATCATTAAGCGGGTAGTCATAGTCAAACTGCCGAAGCTCTGCATCAGTTGGCACACGACCCCCATTCATCATAGTAAACCTAGTCATGCTATACAGATGGCAAAAAACACTCTCATCTCGAGCATGTCTTTCAGAAGTGGTAAGGTTGATGCCTTGACTAGTTTCTGGATCTTTGATTTTTGTGAGATCCACCTTCTTCGGGTTTTGTGGAAACTTATAGTTTGCTGGCTCCTCCTCAATGTGCTCTTTCCTTAAAATTATAGTCAACAAGTTGCCAAAACTGAAGTGGGACTTGTTGTGCACCCTTGCTTTTCGTATCGACATTCGTATAACTGCACCAATGTTGATGGGAAAATTCTTCATTAGAGCATATACCAAGCAGACTCGATCATGCTTGACCTTAGTGTATTGTGTCCCAGGAATCAAGCAGGAATTGACTATTCTTAACCATATGTAAGTTTCTCTGTTCAAACAAGCATATGGGTAAGTATTGTGACGACCATTATCTTTATGACGAGTCCACCGGGTCATGGACCTTGATCCATACAACGTATGTCGGATGGCTCTATAGGGAGGTCTGTTGTAAATCTCCTTGAGTGGTAATTGATCCACACTTGGAGTACCCAGGAAAGAGTTAAAGAAATCAGCGTTCAATTGCAAGACTTACCCTTGAATCTTTACTTCATTTCCTGTAGTCCTTGGGGACCATTTGGCATAAAACTCTCGAGTCAAATCAAGATTACATTCGCCCATGTCTCAGAAGATAAAGTCAAGTTTTAGTGCCATAATATTTGCCAAAATGCGAGGGAAATTCTTTGCTAAACTTTCCTTCTGCATCGAATCCACATGTACATATCTCTTCACTTTATTGTTTCTGTGCCATTCCTTTCCTTCATCCTCCAGAACCCAATTGATCCCAAAAGTGCGTTGAGGTACTTGAAGAGAACAGGAATCAGCTTGGTCCTTTCTTGCCCTTTTTTGACCTTTCTGTGAGGTGGATGCTTTCTCCTTTCCCTGTCGTCCTTTCGGAGCCATGTTACCTGAGATCATAATAGGGTCATGTTAGTCTCCTTTCATAAAATTCACTATAATCGAAGAAGAAAATTGTGATGGCACCACCCCACACTTAATTTATTTGCACAAACTAATTGAGTGAGTGTTGTCGAGTACTTAGACTTCATCGACATACATTTAGATGGTATGTGCCAACAACATTATTAGTGCAGTCATACTTTCAACCCTTCACTTTACATAACAAGTTCTCAATTTGATACACAGAAGCAGCACACAATGGTCCTATAATCTTGACTATCATTTCCAACTTTATTTTATTTCAGCAATTCAATCTTTGAACAAGACTACCACATAGAAATCTTATCATGCTATAGCATAGAAACAATTTCACAATCTTATGCTTTTTGTTAACCATGATCATTACATCGATGAACGAGTTACTCACATAGTCAAGGTTACAACTCCCAAAATCATGCAATAAACTTCAATAGTTCAACTTCATAATAATAAAAAATTATGACAGTGAATACCAATCAATATATGCTGGAGTGAAATCAAGATTACCCACGAGAATCCTTTCACTCAATGAGATGTATTTTTTCAAAATCATAACAAACTAACCATACTCTTATCACCAAGCACTACTACAAAATCCACCTAACCATTATAAGTGTAGCAATGAAACAACTACGGAACATGAAAGAACAACTTACTTGGTGATAAATTCTTGACAAATCGTGAAGGTGAGCCTACAAGATTAGATGAGAAAAGAGAAAGGCTTGGAGAGGGAAAGGTTGTTTGGGTAGCACTTAGGTTTAAGAAAAATTAAGTGGGGTTTAAGAGTAGAGGATATATTTAAAAGATGAGACATAGGTCGGTTTGATCCATTCAAATATAGGTTATTAGGCAAAACTTACGTTGATAGGCGGCGCCCATGGAATCGCCTAAGCATAAGTAGGTGGAGCCTAACCTATCGCCTATGTTGACATAGGCGGCGCCTAACCTATCGCCTAAGTGAGGCAGTAAGCATAGGTAATGGCATAGGCAGCACCTAACCTATCCCCTATGTTGACATAGGCAGCGCCTAACCTTTCGCCTATGTTGACATAGGCGGCGCCTAACCTATCGCCTAAGTGAGGCAGTGAGCATAGGCAATGGTATAGGCAGCGCCTAACCTATCGCCTATGTTGACATAGGCGGCGCCTAACCTATAGCCTAAGTGAGGCAGTGAGCATAGGTAATGGCATAGGCGGTGCCTAACCTATCGCCTATGCTGACATAGGCGGCGCCTAACCTATCGCCTATGTTGACATAGGCGGCGCCTAACCTATCGCCTAAGTGAGGCAGTGAGCATAGGCGATTGGAAATGCGGCGCACTCTTGGTCGAAAAGGTCCATACACTACCATTACAGACCTCATTGAAAGTCACAACATAAAGTCGCACCATGAAACTTTTTGGGTCGAATCTACATAATTCGAGGCGCGACTCTAATGCAAATTATACTTGAGCCTTACACATTTGACCACTCCCACTTACCTGTATTGTTCCATCACTCCTAGACTTACCACCATTGACATGGCTCACTTCCAAATCAAAATTGGGACTAATCTCCTCCTTTGTACTTCATGCACCTACACTTAATCAAAAACAACAAAAAATGATTAGAAGGATGGGTTGCCTCCCA
>NC_061120.1:11041224-11041527 GCF_002878395.1 Capsicum annuum | reverse complement strand
ATTGTTCCATCACTCCTAGACTTACCACCATTGACATGGCTCACTTCCAAATCAAAATTGGGACTAATCTCCTCCTTTGTACTTCATGCACCTACACTTAATCAAAAACAACAAAAATGATTAGAAGGATGGGTTGCCTCCCACCAAGCACCTTAGTTTTGGTTGTGGCTCAACTCTTCTTTATGAATTTTCATTTACCAAAAACAAAATCCTAGTAAAATGATGGGTTGCCTCCCATGAAGTGCTTGATTTATTGTCGCGGCATGACATAGTTATCTCGATTACTCAGACTTCATCAAGATA
>NC_061120.1:11037719-11041124 GCF_002878395.1 Capsicum annuum | reverse complement strand
ATAGGCGATTGGAAATGCGGCGCACTCTTGGTCGAAAAGGTCCATACACTACCATTACAGACCTCATTGAAAGTCACAACATAAAGTCGCACCATGAAACTTTTTGGGTCGAATCTACATAATTCGAGGCGCGACTCTAATGCAAATTATACTTGAGCTTACACATTTGACCACTCCCACTTACCTGTATTGTTCCATCACTCCTAGACTTACCACCATTGACATGGCTCACTTCCAAATCAAAATTGGGACTAATCTCCTCCTTTGTACTTCATGCACCTACACTTAATCAAAAACAACAAAAATGATTAGAAGGATGGGTTGCCTCCCACCAAGCACCTTAGTTTTGGTTGTGGCTCAACTCTTCTTTTTGAATTTTCATTTACCAAAAACAAAATCCTAGTAAAATGATGGGTTGCCTCCCATGAAGCGCTTGATTTATTGTCGCGGCATGACACAGTTATCTCGATTACTCAGACTTCATCAAGATATATGGTGGCTATACATTTTATCGAGTCAGTTGGACCGATATATAGCTTCACTCTTTGGCCATTCACCCTAAAGACACTACCATCATTGTTTTCTAACTCCATTACTCCAGATGAGTAGACTTGGCTGATTATGAATGGACCAGACCATTTAGACTTCAAGTTACCTGGAAACAGCTTCAGTATGGAGTTGAAAAGGAGTACCAAATCGCCTTTCTAAAAGTTTCATTGGATAATCCTCCGATCATGGTACTTTTTTATCCTTTCTTTGTAAAGATCTGCTCTTTCATATTCATTGAGATAGAATTCATCCATCTCATTCAGGTGTCCCAATCTCATATTTATAGCATCATCCCAATTCAGGTTAAGCTATTTCAGTGCCCACATTGCTTTATGTTCTAGCTCAATTGGCAAGTGACAAGCCTTTCCATAAACTAGTTGGTATGGTGACATGCCAATTGGTGTCTTAAACGCGGTCCGATATGCCCATAAGGCATCATCCAGCTTCCTAGACCAATCTTTTCTGCTGGCATTCACAGTCTTAGCAAGGATTAGCTTGATTTCCCAATTTGAAACCTCCACCTGCCCACTAGTTTGTAGGTGGTATGGTGTAGCTACCTTATATTGCTTAACCCCATACTTTGCCAATACGGGTCTGAACAGCTTGTTGCAGAAATGTGATCCTCCATCACTTATGATGGTATGGGGTACCCCAAAATGAGAGAAGATATTTCTCTTTAAGAACACCGCAACACTCTTACCTTCAGTATCAGCTAAAGCGACTGCTTCGACCCATTTGGATACATAATCCACAGCAACTAAGATATATTTCATCCTAAATGAGCTTAAAAATTAGCCCATGAAGTCAATACCCCAGACATCGAATAACTCTACTTCAAGCATTTTAGACATAGGCATCTCATGGTGCTTTGAGATAGAACCTTGCCACTGGCACTGATCATATCTTCTTACAAAATCGTAGGCATCCTTGAATAATGAAGGCCAATAGTAGCCACTTTGCAGTACTTTCTTGGTCATCCGTTCACCTGCATGGTGACCTCCAACTTGGGAAGCATGGCTTGCTTCCAGTATGCTAGACACCTCTACATCTGGGATGCACCGCCTAATAATACCATCAGCACATCATCGAAAAAGATACGGCTCATCCCAAAAGTAATGTTTCACATCATGCATGAACTTTTTTCTTTTGATGAAAGAAGAGATTCTCACGAATCACTTCGCTTACCACGTAGTTAGCAAAATCTGCATACCACGGTAAGTGTTCTACCATAGTTTCTAGAATCTCTTCATCGGGGAATGCATCATCAATATCAAGTTCGTTCTACACTGTGTGCTCACACTCAAGTCCAGATAGATGATCAGCTACTTGGTTTTCACAACGTTTTCTATCCTTTACCTCAAAATCGAATTCTTGAAGCAGTAGCACCCACCTAATTAGCCTTGGCTTGGCATCCTTCTTTGCCATTAGATATCTTAGAGCCACATGATCTGTATGAACCACTACCTTGGTTCCCAACAAGTAAGCACGGAACTTCTCAAAAGCATAAACAACCGCAAGAAGCTCCTGTTCAGTAATGGTATAGTTTTTCTGTGCTCCATTCAAGGCCTTACTCGCGTAGTAGATTGGATGAAATAGCTTTTCTCTTTTCTAACCAAGTACAGCACCCAAGGCTACACCGCTTACATCGCACATAATTTCAAATGGAAGAGACCAATTGGGTGCTACAATAATAGGGGCTTCAACTAGCTTCCCTTTGAGGCATTCAAATGCCTTCAAGCAATCTTCACCAAAGTAAAACTTTGCCTCCTTCTCTAAAAGTTTGCATAATGGGGTTGCAATCTTGGAGAAGTCTTTAATAAACCTCCGATAAAAACCAGCATGACCGAGAAAACTACGAACCCCCTTTACAGAAATTGGAGGATCTAGTCTCTCAATAACTTCAATCTTGGCTCGATCAACTTCAATTCCATTTTTAGAGATTTTTTGCCCGAGAACAATGTCTTCCTTAACCATAAAATGGCACTTCTCCTAATTTAGCACCAGATTGAATTCCACACATCGCTGCAAAGCCATACTCAGATTTGCCAAGCATGACTCAAATGACTCACCTACAACTGAAAAGTCATCCATAAACACCTCCAAGGTGTCTTCAACCATATTAGAGAAAATGGACATCATACACCGCTGAAAAGTGGCAGGTGCATTACATAGCCCAAATGGCATTCGTTTGAATGAAAAAGTACCATATAGGCATGTAAAAGTGGTCTTCTCCTGAGCTTCAGGAGCAATACAAATCTAGTTATATCCGGAATAACCATCCAAGAAACAGAACCATCCCTTTCCTACCAATCGATCAAGAATTTGATCCATGAATGGCATTGGGAAGTGGTCTTTTAACGTCCACGAGTTTAGCTTCCGGTAATCTATACACACCCTTCACCTTGTGATAGGACTGAGTGGAATTAGCTCATTCTTCTCATTTGTTACTACTATTATGCCCCTTTTTTTGGGCACACATTGTACAGGACTCACCCATTTACTGTCTGAGATTGGGTACACCACCCCTGCATCTAGCCACTTGATGATTTCCTTCTTCACCAGCTCTTGCATAGGTGGATTTAGATGACGCTGATGCTCAATAGTAGGTGCACAATCTTCCTCTAGCTGAATCTTGTGCAAACATATGCTAAGAGGGATACCAATGATATCTGCAATAGTCTAACCAATAGCTCTCTTGTACTTTTTTAGAACAGAGATAAGAGCCTCTACCTATTGTTCACCTAAATCAGCAGCAATAATAACCGGCAGTGTATTTCCACTACCCAAGAACACATACCTCAGATGACTGGGTAGCTCTTTTAATTCTAACGCCGGTGGCTCTTCAATGGATGGCTT
>NC_061120.1:11004328-11034719 GCF_002878395.1 Capsicum annuum | reverse complement strand
TCTCTTTTTGAATGCTATTGTTTACAAGTGTTCTCGAACTGTACAAATATGTTTGTATTTCAAATAGATTAAGAACTATGTATGTGCATATATGTATACAAATATATATAAAAATAGAATTTTTTGTTAAAGTATGGGCTCAAATTAAGTTTTAGATACGACATGGCTACGAAGTGGTTACTCGATTTATCAGTCATCCTAAATCGTATTGCCAAGGTAAGAATCGTAAAAGCCTTTGTGTTATCGTGATGTTATAAGGATCTCCTCATCTCCCAAATTTATTTATTTTTGTTACGTATTTGTATATGTAATGTTCATATTTTATTTGGAGAAGTCCTTGAAAATTGACTGAGAATTTGTTCATCGGCTATGTATTTATTTTGATATGAAATAAATAAATTGAGAAAATAAAGTCCGTCTTTTGTAAAGGGGTGGCCTCAAAAATTCGATGGAGAATTTGTTCATCGTTCAATTATTGGCCCTTGATATAAATTAATAAATATTGAGCAAATTAAGTCCGTCTTTGTAACAGAGTGACCTCAAAAATCCGACAGAAATATATTGTCATCAGCCATGTATTGTCCTTGGATATAAGACAATAAATTTGAGATAATAGAATTTGTCTTTTGTAAATGGAGAGATATTGTCTTTCGCCATGTATTTATTTTATTATCTTTGTAATAAATGATGATGTAAACATCCAAAATATTCCAAAATCATTTAATCAATAGCTAAATAAAAGAAGCACCAAATTAAATTTTCTCATTCAAAAATCGACCCTAAATCAGCGGAGCAGTCCAACAAAATATGTCAAAAGTACAAAAACAAATAAAAGTATCTCAAAAATTAAAAGCATATGTCTAAATGCATAAACAAATGCCAGAATTCATGAAATTCGCTGAAAATGTACAACTCTAGCTAAATAATATCAAAAAATATATTTACAAAATACATTAAGACGAAGGATAGACGAGTGGCGGTGTTTCTTCAACAACTTTTGCCTGAGCAACACCGCAAAAACAAAAAGACGACCAGATCTGGCCTATTTTCTAGTGGATAGTGGCGGAAAAGGGAAAAAAGGTTAGCTGCGGTGGTAGGGGATTCATCGATCGTTAATTCCAGTGAAGAAATAGCGAAAAGAGAAAAGGTAAAGGGGAAGTAAGTGACGGTGTTTGTTGGAACAAGGGATGGTGTGCGATTTTCTTGGTGGATGTTGGGATTTCGGCTGGAATGTGAGGGAGATAGCTTTCACCGGTATGGGATGATGGTTTTTGCACATTCGGTGATGATTTCGATGGTTTTCGTCGGCTGGAAAGAAGAAAGAGAAAGAAGGACAATGCATGGTGGTTTCTTGGTGGTCGGCGATGGGGAAGAAAAGGAATGAGAGGCCTTAAATGGTGATGGTCAGAGCCCATTCGCCAGATCTCCAACAATGAATATATAGAGAGAGAGACAGATAGGTGCGTGTGTATTTTTAATTTTTGTGTGTGTATTCTGTGTGTGTTGGGAAAGAAAGAAAACAATACGTGTGTGTGTGTGAATTGTATCCAAAGATATTGACCCCCCACCACTTATTTATAATAAAAAATGGTATATCTTATTATCCAATGGATAAAAAGATACCTCTCTTTTTTTATAATATCATACCCTTTGTCTTTAAGGTAGCGACCAAAGGATTTTCATCCTTTTGACCAACAGACAAAGTTATTATCCAAAAAGTGGTGTCATTGAGTTGTTATTGTCAGATGTGTCAAGAAATTATTGTGTGGTCATTGTCGAATTTGATAAGACATTATTGTGTGGTCATTGTTAAATGTGACAAGACATCAAACTATTGCATTATGTATTAAAATAATTGACTCGACTCAGCATTTGCAGACTATGCAAAATGTAGAAATTGATTTGTAATTATGAAAAATGTAAAGAATATTGAAAATATTGAAAAAATGTAATTAATTTGAAAATGTTATAAAAATATGACGTCACGTCGTGTACGTGTGCAGATGATTGTAAAAATATTAAAACAATAATGAATTAATAAAAAAAATTCTAATATATAAAAAATTATTAATAAATTATGATAATTAAAAATATGACAAAAATCCTAAAGTAAGGATGATTAAGAATTGTAAGAAATATGTGAAAATTATGTTTCATGCCCTTTAGCCATTAGAAAGCCTGAAGACATTAATTTTGAGTACGAAGAGTAAAAATTGGATGTCAATAGTTGCCCCTTTTCATTTGAGGAAGATGTAGAAGTCTTCAAATGAAAACGTTGATGTGTAGTCAATTTTGCTTGACAAAAAATAATTTTGATGAAAATTCGACCGAACTCTAATTTAGAGTTGCCTACATACCTCGAGTTACATGAGGATCAGGTTGGGTGTATTTCAAAATAATAGGTATATTGACTCTTGCCTTGTTATTAGGGTGAGTGATTACTTGGAATAATTATTGAGAGGAGGACTGTTCGGGAATGAAAGTATTCACATATTCTCGATGCTCATTCGGAAATTGTCCCAGTATCGAGCTGTGAGATACTGGAGATGCAAGATTTTGTACTTGGTGGGGAGAAAGAATGATTGTAGGGTTGTGATGACCAAAATCTTCATATAGCTTCCTACATATCTCGAGTGTCGCGAGAATAAGGTCAATGTAGTTTGAGATGAGGAAATGGAAAAATTTTGAGGTTGTTCTCAAAATTTGCCCCAGTGCAATGCTATATGGGATTTGAAAAAATGTGTTGTTGTTCTTAATTAAAAGGACACATGATGTCTCCAATTGTCTACAGAGACTTGAAGATGAAATAACTTCTCTAATTGTTTACGGGAACTTGTGAATGAATGTCATCTTCGATTCTCTATGGAGACTGATGCGAAGATGTCACCAATTGTCTATGAAGACTATGTGATAAAAGAAAGATATATCTGACTATTTACGAAGATTGATGTTGATTTTCATCTCCGATTGTCTACAGAGACAGTGTGATGAATGATAATTTCATCGATTGTTTTTGAAGACTTGATGCATCACATCTCACATTATCTATAGAGACTGACTTTGATTGTCGTCTCCGATTGTTTATGAATACTATGTGATGAATGATGTTTTCTTTGATTAATTATGAAGACTTGGTGCATAACATCTCTAATTGTCTATAGACGCTGGTGTTGATTGTTGTCTCTGATTGTCTACGGATACTATGTGATGAATGATGTCTTTGATTATATATGAAGACTTGATGAGATCTCCAATTGTCTATGGAGACAGATTTTGATTGTGATAAAGTCCTCTGTTGCTTTAGTGTATGATATCTTTGATTGTCTATAAAGACTAATAATAATGTTCATCCTCAATTGTCTATGAAGACTAGGGTCATCAACTAGTGAGGTGATTGAATTCTAATGGCCCCTCGATTGGTGGAACAACTGGAAAGTAACAACCTCTCGACTAATGGGGCTATTGAAATAAAGAGCTCTCGACTGGCAGAGCGATTGAAAGGCAGTAGCCTCTCGATTGGCAGGGCTACTGAAAAAGGAGTTCTCGAGTGGCAGAGAAGCATATAAAGGTTAATAGCCTCTCAATTAGCGGTGCTATAAAAAGGTAAGAGCTCTCGATCGGTTGAGCAATTGAAAGGTAATAGCCTCTCGACTGGTGGGGCTATGGAAATGTAAAAGCCTCTCGACTGGCGAGTCTATGGAAAGGTGATAGCCTCTCGACTGGTGGGGCTATAGAAATGTAAAAATATCTCAACTGGCGGGGTTACTGGAAAGTAATGGACTCTCGAATAGCGGGGCTATGGAAATGTAAAAGCCTCTCGACTGGCAGGGCTATTGAAAGGTGATAGCCTCTCGACTGGTGGGGCTATGGAAATGTAAAAGCCTCTTGACTGGCTGGGCTATTGAAAGGTAATAGACTTTTGACTGAAGGGGCTATTACAAGGTAATAGACTCTCGACTAGAACGGCTATAAAAAATGTAAAAGCCTCTCGACTGGCGAGGCTATGGAAATATAAAAGCCTCTTGACTGGAAGGGCAATTGAAAGGTGATAGTCTCTTGACTGGGGGGGCTATGGAAATGTAAAAGCCTCTCGACTAGCGGGGTTGTTGAAAGGTTATAGCCTCTCAACTAATAGGGCTATGGAAATGTAAAAACCTCTCGACTAGCGAGGCTTTTTAAAGGTGATAATCTTTCAACTGGCGGGGCTATGGAAATGTAAAAGCCTCTCAACTGGTGGTGCTTTGAAAGATAATAGCCTCTTAACTGACGAGGCTATGAAAATATAAAAACCTCTTGATTGGCGGGGCTTTAAAAGGTAATAGCCTTTCAACTGGTGGGGCTATGAAAATGTAAAAACCCCTCGACTGGTGGGTCTTTGAAAGGTAATAGCCTCTCGACTGATGGTGCTATGAAAAATTAGTTGCCTCTCAACTGGGAGGGCTACTTGAAAGGTAATAGCCTCTCGACTGGCGGAGCTATGAAAATGTAAGATACCTAAATTAAAAAGAGAATACCTAATAGAAAAGCATATGGTTTGTGTTTGAATGCGAGAGCTTGAAAAAAAAGGTATATTGCATATATTTTAAGGTGGGCGACTTGAATGAAAGAGTGTAATGCATGTATGTGAAGGTGAGTGTCATGAGAAAGAAATTTTTTTGTATTTTCTTTGTAAAAAATGCAGTAACTTGCTTTATAAAAAATATTGATAGGTGAAAAATATAGAAAATTGTTTTTTATTTTCTTTGTGAGAAATGAAGCATGAAGAAGGCAGAAAATTATTTTGTATTTTTTCTTTGTGAGAAATGATAGAGAGTGAAGAAGGCATAATCGTATCTTGACTTCAGTTGGTACCAATAATTAGTAGTGTGTATAAGAATTCCCCCATCTCTTCCAGCTAACCGAGATTGACTTCAGGGTAACTCCTGTAGTTTCAAGTACTACCTCAGTCATACCTAAGTATGAATTGTGCCTACTCTTACGTTTCAAGTTTCCTTTCTAGAAAGAATATCTCATTTTCACATAGTATTTTTTTAATTTAGAGACGTCCATTGATATACACTCATACTTAGAAGGAAGTTCAATGAATGCAATTGCGATACCATAGGCTTCGCCTTCATGTAAGTATCCACTAATGTCAGAACACATAGAATAAGATCTTGCAGGACTTTTTATCGACTTGTAATGTCGGATTGGGGTCGGGTAGGATGATATTTGAAATAAAAATGACTAATTCCTCAATAAGCATTGTACTGTATCTGACCTCTGTTGCACTTTGATGCTCGATCTTCTTTGTTGTGCTTCATTGACCCTTGTTTTCTAGGTGCTTTGACTTCTTTTGAATCTTGTGTTGGAGTTTTTCCCCTTTTCTTTTCAATAAATGAATTTTTTCTTATCTTTTTTTATGACAGTTGACCATCTTTACCAGAGTTATCTCTTTTTTATTTTTTGTGCAGGGATTTTTTTCTCCTTCTTCTTTGAAGTTTTCTTTTGTTTTTGTTCTTCTGTGGATATATGTTCTTTTCCTTTGGTGCCTTTTATCTTGAATCTTCATTCGTAACTTGCACGAATTTAGTACCCTCAAGGAAGTAGGCCAAGAGAGGGATAGTGCATGTAAGCACTCAAAAGGTATAGGCTCAAATGTGGTTAGTCAAAGAAAAGGTTTTAGGATCAAAGGGAGAAATTCTAGGGATTAATGTCATTTGGTGGGCTATGGAAGGCACAATCAGTTCAAAGAAGGCCTATAATCCTTTCCCAAACCAAGTGTAACTCAGAAATTTGCCTCAAAAGACATTTAGGCCAAGTTTTAGATCAAAAATGCAATGCAATGAACAAATGTAAAGCTCACCACACAATGCACTTGAAATGATGAGGTTGGCTTCGTTCTTGTCTTAAATGTATGCAAGAAAATTTTTCAAGTGTTACTCAGGTTTGACTAAGAGGTATCTAAAGAATCTATAGTTTACCGTGAAATTGATCCTCACCATCATGTTCTTTTTCATGCACACTCCTAACTGTGTTGTTACCAACTAAATCAAAATTCTAATTTTTATTTATTTAGTAAAAAAAAGGGACCGAACCTGAATGAGGGTTGCCTACGTATCTTGTGAAAACAAGAATCAGGTTGCATATTTCAGTTAAATTCATGAATTTTTATGTGACATGTATGATTGTAAAAAGTGGTGGTCATTCTTGAAAACAATGTGAAAAACAATTAGAAAGGAATTGCTTGTAGCATCAAAATTATTTCGATCAAATGAACAAGAGGATGGATTTTAAGCAAGAGAAGCGTTTTGAAACTACTTCAATATGTCGACAAAGTTGGGAATGTCAGGCATTGAATAAGTCATGCTCTTATTTTGCTATAGTTGGTAGAATTATTATGATTGAAAGGGTGTTGAACCCTAGCTTTTGAAGGTAAGGATCTGTAAGACCGCGTAAAAGTCTAAGTCAAATTCTGCCTCTTAAAGCTTGATAATGCTCCAACACTTAAAATATTTTAGCTAAGTGTAAAAGACTTAGTCTCATTTTAAGCCTCCAAACTTTGGGGATTTATTTGACGACCTTCCCGACCTTCAATATTTTATTTTCAAGTTGCGTCATGATGGGGCAAGTCAATAGTACATATTGGGTGAGTTTTAGAATTTTTGAAATCCGTTTAGGGCATGTTTGGATTTCAAACCAGTGGCAGCATGAGATAAGCATGTGCCGCACGCTACGATTCATAGCCCAGGGCATACGATATAGCATGCGACGCACGCTCTACTCCCCGCATCTGGAACTTTCAACTTTTAAAATCCGCAAATTCGAGGGCAATTGGGTCTTTTGGCTCACATCAAAAACATCCTAAACACTTAATTCAGCCCTAAATTCACCAACATACACCCAAATTCTCTCAAGAACAACTTTAGGTTTTTCAAGTCAAACTTCAATTCTCAAAGATTTAATCGTCAATCTTCCCCAATTCAAGAATCAAGGTATGTCAAGTGTTTATTCATGGATTTCTTTCATCCATGAAGCCGAACAATTCAATTTTAAATTATAAATTGTGATATTTATGTTGTGGCTTGATTATAAGCATGTTGATGTTGTTGTGTGATTCCTAAGTTAGAATCTTTAAGATGTTTTCATGAATCTATGTTGATATGTGACTTAAAAACCTATCAATTGAGATGTTTCTAAAACTATGATCTATTAATTTGATGATTATTCCTATGCCCTAAGTTATGCATGCTAGGTGTTTGACAAAATTCCTCAGAGAATAGATGCCTTATGACTCAATAGAACCAAAATGATGAATCCATGCTTAACTCTTTTGTTCAAATGACTATCATGCTATTGTTATGTATTGCAATTGTTTGATGGAATGCCCATGATACTAGAATTGACAAAACCATGATATATTTGAATGCATTCCTCTACATGTACAAGATTATGAATATCAAGTGCCTTATGATTTTCTCCAATGATTGTATTATGATTTGTGCATTTTAGTCCTATGTTCAAGAAGTGTCGTGTCTTGCTAGGTTCATGCTATCGAGTCCTGGGAGTACTTGTACCCAATAATTTAGCTGTGTGCCTGGAGCCATGTGTTAGTTTTCAAGATAATCTCAGTCAAGCAATGATCAGTAGAATTCAGTCAGTTACATAACTCAAGAAAACTTAGTAAATTCAGTATCAGTTCAGTAAATCTTAGTAATCTCAGTTAGTTGTTAGATCTCAGTAGTATTTTGTCAGTCAACAAAACTCAGTAAACTTAGTCCAGTTCAGTTTAGTCTGATCAGTTCAGTGTCTATTCAGTTGGAAGTAGGATTTAGCACCGAGCGAACCCAAGGATGGGAAAACACATTGCCAGTAAAGAGTGTGATTCTTAGAAGCAATCCTTGTGTTCCAGAACTATATAGCCAGCATAGGTAGAGAAATCAACACTGACAATTAAGGGTTGATGAGGTGGATTAACACTGTCAGATAAGGGTTCCACTGTTCTCATATGGGGACACTGTCAAACGAGGGTCACTGATAGCTTGTCCTTACCAGTGGTGCGGTATTGACACCCTTCCAATTGGGGTTACAGATTGGACACCAAACTCAGCTAGAATAGCTCATTAGGAGTATGTCAGTTAGATGACTACCTTTCTACAATCTTAGTTTTAGTCTCAGTAATACCTTTCTACCTGCCTATGTATCTTGTCAAGACAAAAATCAGGTCAAAATATAGTTCAAACTATCTGTGAGTTTGTACATGGCGTGATCTATTTCTAGTATAGAAATTTTTCTAAATGGTTGAGTGTATGACTGAATAAATATGAAAAAGGCACACTAAACTAAATGTACCAATTCTGAAACTAAGGAATCCAAAGAAGGTTCGGAGGAGTGCAGTACACCACTCACGTGTTTAGTGTGTGAATTGTGTACGACCAAAGACTCAATGAAATTGTGATTTATGATTAAATGAAGTAAAAATAATGTGTAGTAGTTTTTATAATGTACAGATATAGTGTATTAAACAAGTAATGAATAAAAGAATTGTTAAGGCAAACAAAATTAATTTGTGCAAATAATATAAAGAATTTATGAACAAACCTACACAATTTGCAATATGAAACAGGTAAAGAATCAAAGAATATACAAATGCAAAATGTAACAATACCTCCCTCAATTGGAAAATTAAGTCTATCATGGTTAGAACCTACTGTTATTCCCCAGCAGAACTCTCATTCTTTCATGCCCTATTTTTTATCAAGGTTATAAAATACATGACTTATGGACTCTAAAAAAATTAAATTTCTTTATAGATTCGCCACCTAATTTTTACAGGAAAATAAGAAAACCTATTTATTAACACGTTCGACTAATATTTTTTAGTCTGTAAAAACCAATTGAAATTATAGGTAAGGGTTCAAATTATCCCATAGGAAAGGTGTTAGGCGCCCTTCAGGATCCAACAATGTGGTACTCGGCTAGACTAAATTTATCAAAGAGAGGGGAGTAAAAATTATTTTTTGGACTTTAAAAGGTGTATGTATATCAAGTGTATAAATAAAATCTATGTGCACAAAAAATATGTAATGGTACATGTAAAAATGTACAAAATATGTATGAAAAAAAGAATACTTTGTAATGTATGAAAAGGTATCTTTTATGTGTGATAAAAAGGAAAAGAAATTTTTAATAATAATTTTGCTTGACCAAAATCACGATAGATTCATTTTACAGAAAAATTATACAATATTTATAACTATTAACGTGGAAATTAATTAATCAATATTTAAATCAATTTAATTTCTTCGTAAGTATTAACGGCCTAAGTTTTTCCAAAATATGAGAGTTATGTGAATAAATAACATCCCAGTCCAGTCCCCAAAAATAAAGTTTTCACTATATATGATATTTGTACAACTGTAGTAATGCAAAATATAAAACATAGAATTCAAAGTCTCTTTTTGAATGCTATTTTTTACAAGTGCTCTCGAACTGTACATATACGTTAGTAATTCAAATAGATTAAGAACTATGTATGTGCATATATGTATACAAATATATATAAAAATAGAATTTTTTGTTAAAGTGTGGGATCAGATTATGTTTTAGATACGACATGGCTATGAAGTGGTTGCTCGATTTATCAGTCATCCTAAATCGTCTTGCCAAGGTACAAATTGTAAAAGCCTTTGTGTTGTCGTGATGTTTTAAGGATCTCGTCATCGTTCAAATTTATTTATTTTTGTTACTTATTTGTATACATAATGTCAGTCTTTTATTTGGAGAAGGCCTCGAAAATCGACAGAGAATTTGTTCATCGGCTATGTATTTATTTTGATATAAAATAAATAAACTTTAGAAAATAAAGTCCGTCTTTTGTCATGGGATGGCTTTGAAAATCCTATGGAGAATTTCTTCATCGGCCAAGTATTGACCCTTGCTATAAGATTATAAATTTTGAGCAAATAAAGTCCGTCTTTTGTAATGGGTGACCTCAAAAATCCGACAAAAAGATATTGTCATCGGCAATGTATTTATTTCATTATCAGTGTAATGAATGATGAAGTAAACACTCAAAACAGTCCAAAATTAGCCAATCAACAGTTAAGCAAAACAAGCACCAAATTAAATTTTCTCAATCAAAAATTGACCCTAAATCAGCAGAGCAGTCCAACAAAATATGTCAGCAGTATAGAAACAAATAAAAGTATCTCGAAAATTGAAAGCATATGCCCAAATACATAAGCAAACGTCGGAATCCATAAAATTCACCAAAAATGTACAACTCCAGTTAAATAATATCAAAAATATGTTTACAAAATACATTAGTATGAAGGGGTGACGAGTGACGGTGTTGCTTCATTGGTTTTTGCCGAGAAATGTCAGAAAAATAAAAAAATGATAATATCTAATCCATTTTCCGATGCACAGTGGTAGAAAAGGGGAAAAAGGGGTAGAAGCGGTGTCGGGTGCTGGTCATTAATTCCAGCAAAGAAATAGAGAAAAGAGAAAGTGGCAGTAAGTGATGGTGTTTGTTGGTTCGGGGGATGGTGTGCAGTTTTATTGGTGGTTATTGGGATTCCGACTGGAACGTGAGAGAGATGGCGGCTCACCGATGTGGGCTGATGGTTGTCAGCCATCTGGTGATGATTCTGATGGTTTTTGCTGGCTGGAGAGGAGAAAGAGAAAAGAGGATAGCGGGTAGTGCTTTCTTGGTAATCGGTGATGGGTGATGGGGATGAAAAGAAAAGAGAGGTCGTATATTGGTGATGGCCGGAGCCCATTCGCCGGAGCTTTGGCAGTGATGGTTGTAAGGATATAGAGAGAGGCGTGTGTGTGTATTTTTTTTGTTTTTGTGTGTATTTTGCGTATGTTTGGAAAGAAAGGAAAAAAATCGTGTGGGTGTGTGTATTGTGAATGTGGGTGTGTGTGAATTGTATCCAAGGATATTGACCCCCCACCACCACCACCACTTATTTATAATAAAAAATGGTACATCTTATTATCCAATGAATAAAAAGATGTCCCTCCTATTTTATAATAGCACACCTTTTGTTTCTTAGGGTAGTGACCGAAGGATTTTCATCCTTTTGACCAATGAAAAAAATTATTGTTCAAAGGGTGTTGTCATTGAGTTATCATTGTCAGATGTGACAAGAAATTATTGTGTGATTTTTATCGGATATGACAAGACATTATTTGATGGTTATTGTCAGATATGATAAGACATCAAACTATTCATTATGTATTAAAATAATTGACCCGACTCATCATCATTTGCAGACTCTACAAAATGTAGAAATCGATTTGTAATTATGAAAAAATGTAAAGAATGTTGAAAATATTGAAAAAATATAATTAATTTTAAAATGTTATAAAAATGTGACATCATATTGTGTATGTGTGCAGATGCTTGTAAAAATATTAAAACGATAATGAATTGATTAAAAATTCTAAAATACAGAGAATTATTAATAAATTATGACAAATAAAAATATTATAAAAATCCTAAAGTAGGGATGATTAAGAATTGTAAAAAAATATGTGAAAATTGTGTTTCATGCCCTTTAACGATCAGAGAGCCTGAAGACGTTAATTTTGAGCATGGAGAGCGAAAATTGGGTGTCAAAAGACGCCTTATGAACTCTGGAGAGTAAAAAAGCCCAACATCAGCTACTTCCATCCTTTTGGGTGCAAATACGTGATAGAGCCCAAGCGCACACGTAAGTGTACATAGTCTTATCAAGTAGTAAAGTAGCTTCAAAGAAGCCCAAGTATCAATCTCTCAAGGACTTGCGTTCGTCACCTATCTAATTATAGTTCAACTAATTGAGGAGAGTAGCAAATAGAGTTTTATAATTGAAAATAAACTAAGAAGAAACTAAACTAATGCGGAAAAATAATGACATTGGACAATCAAGGATAGAAGCCCAGGGTTAAGGCTTACGAACAATCCTACTATGTTATTGAACTTCATTTGTTAACTTACTTATCTTGATTGTTGATTCTAAGGGTTAATTGCACGATTACGGTTTCCCAACCTCTAATCCTTTACCTAAGTTGAACCTTTCAACTACATCGTTGAGCAGAGATGTATTAGTTCACTAAATTTCTTTACAAATTTCATCCTACTTATGAATAAAGTAAGGCATCTAAGTACATTCCTGTCCTAGATACTAATTCAAGTCTCTTATTTTATAAAGAAACAACAACCATACTTTGCTTATTCCCTTGTTCTATCTCCCTATTCCAACTCCCGAGTTCACAAGGTTGACAATTGATGCATTCTAAGGGCCATGAATCCTTAAAATAGTTAAAACAAGAATAAACTGTAAGATCCCACAAAATTTTATGCTTAACTCATCTCGTTAAGGCTTGATAAGGGGTCCCCAACTTAGGAAAATTTCAGCTAAGTATGAGGACTTAGTCTTTTCTAGGGCCTTCGAACTTCAATGAATTTATTTATGACCTTCCCGACCTCGGAAAGTTAATGTCTAAGTCGATTTCTATTCACAAATAAAAATAGCATGTCTTGGGTAAGTTTCAGAATTTTTGGATGAGAATTGGATCGCATAAAAATTTTAGAAACAGTGGCTTACCGCGATTAGGCCGCATCACAATGATTATCGTGATGATCAGTCCATCACATCGCACTGAAGGTCATATCGGCATTTGTCAAATTTCAGTAGCTCACGGCGATTGTCCCGCATCGCGGTAAGGCTCCAATCAGAAATTGTCACCATCCAGTAGCTCACCGTGATTGGGCTGTGTCGCGGTGAGTATAGCGATGACCCATCCTCCGCATCGCGGTAAGGCCTCAATCCGCATTCCAGTTACGGGATTTTAAATACCAAGGGAACTTAAACATTTCCCATGAATTAGGTCAGCCTCAAACACAAAATTAATCCCTAAATGACCTAAATATATCATTATTCACTCAAGATTCCCCAAATTTCATCATTCTCTCACAAAAGCAAGAAACCCTAGTTTCAAAATTGAAGCACGAGGCTCAAGAATTTCTCTAAGAACCTTTAACGATTTACGTTCTAAGGTATGTTAGGTGTTTATTCATGGGTCCCTTTCACCCATGAAGCCCAAGAATCTCTTTTCAAAATACAAAGATTGTATATTTATGAGTTCTCATGATTTACTTCACTTGAATTTCATGTTCATGTTGTTTTTGGATTTTGATTCATGTTATAAACTACTAATTACAAGAATTGATTCTAGTATGTGATGATTTACATGATGTTCATGATAAACCCTTCAAATTTGCAAGTTCATTGATGTATCCATGGTAGTAAGATGTCTTGATTATTGTGTGACCAAAACATGTTCCCCATATGTTACACAAAATGTCTATGTGAATGAAATAGTGCCTTTATAGCATGTTGACAAGAAATCCCCATTCATGTACAAGTTAATGCATGCTAAGTGTTTGATGGAAGGCCTTAGTGAATGAATTATGGCACACTAATGTGCATTCCTATTCATGTAAAAGTTAATGACTTTCAAATGCTTGATAAAATGCCTCATTGATTGTATTATAAGTTGCTGACTATTATCAACTATGCAAGTGTTGTCAGATCTTATTATTTTTATGCTATCGAGTCCTAGGGGTATTTAATACCCGATAATTTAGTTGATTGTCTAGATCCAGTGTCAATTTTAAAATAATCTCAGTCATGTCATGATCAGTAGAACTCAGTCAGTTATAGAACTCAGGAACCCTCAGTAAACTCAGCTTAGTCCCATTAAGTATTCAGTTAAATCCCCAGTAAATTTAGTCAGATAACAGAATTTAATAGTATTCCGTAAGTCAACAGAACTCAGTGAACTCAGTCCAGTTCAGTCCAGTATTGTCAGTTCAGTGTCTATCCAGTTTGGAGTAGGATTAAGCATTGAGTGAACCTAAGGATGAGGGCTCACCTGCTCGTAGAGGGTGTGATCCTTAAAAGCAGTCCTTGCGTTCCAGATCTACATAGCCAGTGTAGGTTGAGACAACAAAATTGCTAGTTAAGGGTTGATGAGGTGGCTTAACCTATCAGTTGAACATCCCACCATTCTCATTTGAGTACCTGACAGATGAGGGTAACTTTCAGCTTGTCCTTACCCGTGGAACAATATTGACACCCTTCCAACTGGGGTTACAGGTTGGACCCCACATCTATTTAGAAAAAGGGTCATGTTGGTTAGATGATTACCTCCCACAGTCTCAGTCTCAGTCTTCAGTAAAGAACTCATATAGTCCTACAGATTTCAGGACTGCCAGATAAAATCATTCAGCTCAGTACGGAACTTGGCCAGTTTAATCGAAACAAGGACTGTCAGACACAGTTATTCAGTAAATAGTATATCAGTTATCAGTTAGATCAGTTAGCAGTATACATATTATCAGTAAACTTAGTATTTAGAATCTTTATGACTTAAGATACAGTTATATCTTCATGCATGTATTCTCACGTAGTCATGTTCACGTTCTCAGTCAATTATAGATTATACATATAAGCCCATGCATTCAGCCTACCTCACTTTGCATACTAGTACATTCACACATACTGACGTATACTCTTCTTTTGCGCTATGGTGCTATATACCATAGGTTCAGACGCACGAGCTCCAGAGCATCCTTAGTAGTTCAGATCTCAGCAATCAATGTTAGTGGTGAGTCCTCATAGTTTGAGGACATAATTATTTCATTATTTTAGTACTTCAGTACTTAGTTTATTTCAGCAGTTGGAATTAGTTGGGGACTTGTCCCATCAACTCCTTATTCAGACAGTTTAGAGGCTTTTTCAGACAGTTGATTCCAATTTTGGTATTGTTATACCTTGTTCAGACATTGTTTTATTCAATATTATTCAATTTTGAACCTTATGGTAGATTTTCGCCAGATTTCTGCATTTATCTCAGTTATATTATTATCACAGTATTACTATTATGCAGTGCTCACAGCAGGTACTAGTCATGGGTTAGCTAGTGGTCCTTCGGGATTGTTAGCACCGTGTAGCATCCGGGGTACCAGAATCAGTGCGCTACATAAACAAATAACCAACAATGATAAGCAAATTAACAAACTTAATTCAAAACAAAAGTAATCATGAACGTGGCCTTAACCCCGAATAGGAGTTTTAGCCTTCAATGGAAATATTCATCATCCAATCCCTTGGATTGATGATACAAACCATGAAAGAAACTAAATTTAAGAGATATAAACCCTAAAAAAAAGTTTTTGTAGCCTCTTTAATCCTCCAATATGTCCAAAAGTGAATAATATTTTTTACAAAGATGTATTTATAGTATCCAAGTAGTCCCAAGATGGATAAGATTCAAATCTGCAGTTTTGCCCATACTTGTACTAAGGTCGCGTCGTGAGGTCCATTTGACTTAAGTAGGGTCGCGAAGCGGGACCATAGCAAGTGTACACTTTTTTAGGTGCCTTCTAAGTATTTTTCGTATGTAGCACGCATCCAGAGTGCTTGACACGCTCCTACACTCGCCCTAGACATTCCAGGTATCCAAATTGAGTCCAAGTTGTGTATTGTGCTTTCGGTAAGCCATTCCGAGCCTTTTTGGGTTGTTCCCACTTGATTTGAAGCTTGTATATCATTAATATATCATAAATATATATTCACCAAGAATAATATATCATTAAATACAACAATTTAGTGCTAAAAAGAACACAACATTCAACACGACAAACTAGAAATATGAGCTAAGCATAGGCTAATTTTACTTTGATATTTAACTCAATGTTTCGGCTCGTGTCTTGGTCCAATTGACCCTTTAACATTACCAAAAAAATTTTTAACATATAAATAAATAATAAAAACCTTAGTAACTCATTAAACACGCTATAACCCAACACGATAGACTATAAAAACACCTAGCTCAAGCTAGTAGCACTAGTTTTTTCGGTTGAACTCTAAATGATCAATTTGAATCAAAACTCATTTGAAAACACCTTTAAACATTGTAAATGCGTACATGGAAACTTATATGAACATTTATATAATTATTAACACATTAAGAACATGAATCATCCTCAAAATAAGGCTAAAAAGGGCTAGAATAGCAACACTAGAATGCATAAATTCACCCAACATCGATACTTTATTCCCAACAGCAGTAAGAATAACCTAGGAAAATTCTATCCACAAAGTGACTAAGGTATTTTCCTTGGGTATTCTCCCACTAGTCATTCTTACAAAGCTTACAATAAAAGAAATTTATGTGTTGAAGAATCTATGCATATTGTATCTGATGAATACAATCACCCTCCTATGAGTTTAAGTATTGATGAAGAACAGGTGAGTTATCTATAATCTATAAAAAATGATAATACAACCTCTGATCCATCACAAGGCAAGTTGAGTATACCTCTTCTGGAGTCGTCTTCCACAGCAAAAACACTAAAACCAAATATTCCAAGAGAATGGAAACACGATGCTAGCTATTCGAATGAATTCATCGTCGAAAATCCAGATGATAGGGAGAAAGTGAGAGCATCATTAAGAAAACAAGAATCGGTTGCCCTTGTATCTCAAATTAAACCAAAGAATATCGATGATGCTCTTAAAGAATAATCATAGGTTGAAGCTATGAAGGAAGAATTGGATCAGTTTGATCTAAATTAACTTTGGACATTGGTTGAAATACCCAAGAACTGGTCAGTAATTAGAACTAGATTGGTCTACAAAAATAAATTGAATGAAGAAGGTAATTTTATCAGAAATAATTCTAGACTTGTAGCTCAAGGCTATTATCAACAAGAAGGTATTGATTACAATGAAACCTTCGCCCTTGTGGCAAGGTTAGAATCAATTCAAATTTAATTAGCTTTTGTTGTCTTTAAATGTTTTAAGTTATATCAAATGGATGTCAAAAGCACCATTTTAAATAGTTTCATTCATGAGGAAGTTTTTGTAAAACAACCCATGGGATTTGTAAATCCATCTCATCCAAATCATGTTTTCAAATTATCATAAGCACTCTACGGTCTCAAACAAGCTCCAAAGGCCTAGTGTGAGAGGTTGAGTACTTTCTTACTATATATACAGAACTTGATTCAAATCTTCCTATTGTACAAATTTATGTTGATGATGTCATTTTTTATAGTTCTAACATCTTTATGTGTGAGTATTATGCTAAATTGATGAAAGGGGAATTTGCAATGAGTTTTATGGGAGAACTCACATTCTTTTTGGCATTACAAATCAAACAAACTCCCAAAGGTACCTTTATCAGTCAAGCTAAGTACATGAAGGAGCTCATCCAAAATTTCTATATAAAAAAGTAAAGGCCTATGGAACTCCAATGATTCCATCCATAAGACTTGATTCAGACTCATTCAGAAAGGATGTTGCTAAAAAAATGTACATGGGAATGATTGGTTCACTACTTTATTTGACCGCCAGTCAATCGAACATCATGTTCAGCGTATGCAAGCGTGCTAGGTTCCAGTCAACTCCTAAATATTCCTATCGGACTGCTATCAAAAGGATCATCCAATACCTTATAGGAACTCAAGACATTGGACTATAGTACCCTCAATCTTCCCATTTTGATTTAATTGGATATTCAGATGTTGACTTTGCAGGCGATAAAAGTGATATAAAATGCACTAGTGGAATATGTTAAATTCTTGGTGATGCCCTAATTTCGTGGCACAATAAGAAGCAAACCTCAGTTACCCTGTCAATAAATGAAGTTGAATACATAGCTGTTAGAAATTGTGGTACTCCAATTTTATTGATTGTGCATTAACTACTTGATTTTAATTTGTCTTTTGAATCTGTTCCCATAATGTGTGATAACACCAGTGTTATTAATTTATCTAAATATACTATGCATTATTCTAGGGCCAAACATATTTATACGAAGCATCATTTTATTCCGAAATATGTAAAAAATGGTAATTTTTCATTAACCTTTGTTAACTCAAAAAATCAACTGACAGATATTTTTACAAAACTCTTGTTAGAAGGCAGATTTTGTTACCTTGGAAAGAGATTTGGTATTCTCAGTATTAATGAATTATGATCTTTAGTTTTGGGAATTTTTTTATATTATTTGTTCACAATTTCCTCATCAGCTTTTTACCAAAATTTTGGTTTTTAAAAGGAAGTCATCATTACTCTTGCCGATTTTCACGCTTCCACAGCCTTTTCTTCATGTTTTTAAATTCCCAACACCCCCTTCTATTCTTTCACTTTTATCAGTTGCCTATATCCCCCTTTTCTCTTTAATTCTCTTAAGCATCCCTTCTTCTCTCTCTGTCCTTTTAAATTTTCTTCCTTATCTTTTTTGCAAGAACTCGTTCAGTGGAAAACATATCCAAATTTCTTCCCAAAGCCCTCTCCAATAGTCCTGTTCTCCTCTATGATTCCTTTGGTAAGTCCTCGCTACACTCTTAGGCAACTCTTATCAAAAGACATCGTCCTACTTCCAGTCCAGCCCCCTCTACCAAGAAATAGCATCCAAACTCTCTCATCTCCCTCCCTCTAGAAGACATGCATAAATTTTGGATATGTTCTCACAAAGACAAATTCTCTGCCTTTAAAATCCGGTCCATCGTATCCGAGCTCATTATTAATCTCGATCAATTGAAAGATTTCTTCTATAACAGCAGTCACTTTTTTACGTTCCAAAATTTATCCCTAGTTTTTTGTCTCTGTGGACTTCTAGTTTATCAGGATCCAGTCCGCATATTTTATGCAAATATCTGCCTCTCCCTTGATAGTGGGGAACTCGAGACTCTTGTGTTTGGCGTACAAATCATTATGAATGATTTTTTATTTGAAAATACCTTTGATACAAAGTTCACTGGTGAAGTTGGTTTTATGAATGGTAACTGGCCCAATGATTTTGACGTCAGGTTTGAAGAAGCCAAAAGATTCTTGTCTTACCCTGACTCAGTTTCAACAAATTTTGGTCCCCTGTCCTTATGCTTCCAGTTTTGCATCATGGACCACATAATTGCTACTACATTGATTCCCTGGAAAGGATCACTTAGCAATATTACTGGTTGTGATGTCTTTGTGTTGTATTATCTGGTTAATAAGATCAAAATCAATAGGTCAACATGGATCTGTGAGTACTTGCTTGAGAGTGCAGTGGATGTTCACGCCTCAGTATGTTTGCCGTATGGTCTGCTTATTACTCGGATTCTTTTGTACTACCCAATTGATCTGTTTACTAACTCTCCAGTGGAAGTTGTTGCTATTTATGATTCCAAAACCTTTACAAGTATGGAATCTATCTTGGTTGAAGATGATGGTGTAAGAACGAGTCTGCCTGGGCAAAGTCCGAACTCACCAAGGTAAGCAAAATTGATTCTAACCCAATGACTACTATATTGAAGGAACTGGAGGAAATTAAAGATCACTTCAAATCCATCGAGGAGGGTGTTGTACTATTGTAGGAGTCAACTTCCAAACTTCTCTACCTTGGGAAAAGCACCAGCACAGACATAGGTATAGTTAGGTTGGCTCTTGATGGGTTCAAACAGGAGAGTATCAAGTTGTTCAATCGAGTGTTCACTCGTATGGATTCCTTCAAGACCCAAGTCCACTCCTCCAATGATGAACTAGCCTTTTCCATTCAGAATTCCTACTCCCCTGTCTTCAAGTACGTTGAAAAATCATACGACACCTTCTGCCACAATATGCACAATACCCTAACCTACTTTCTCAAGAAGCGGTGAATGATGTCTTTTTTTAAAATTCAATAAAGGGTCCTATCCCTTGTTTTTATGGGTTGTATGATGATATTTTTTACACTAACTGTCACACTTTTTGTTTTTCCTAAAACTTTCTAATTAAAGATTATACAGTTGTTTGTCTACTATCTTTCTTTTTATGTTCTGTGTTTTTTGATAATGCCAAAAGAAGGAGAAAGACAAGAACATCAAAAGTGCCTAAAAGTCAGGAGAGAAAGTTGACTTTCAATTAGTAAGAGTCGATTGACACTCAAAAAGTCTGGAATAGCAGAAGTATTTTCAAGTTTGGGAAGCACGCCGACTACCATGATAGACAGGAAAATCAACTGATGTTTATACTTATTTGTCATTATCAAAAGGGAGAGATTGTTATCCTCCTATATTCAAGTTTTAGTAATTACAATCTAATATGTGGACTTTTGCAAGATATTATAAGATCTCTAATGATGGAAAGATATCTCACACAAGGATATAAAGGATCAAAGAAGGCTAATTCAATATGGAAGTTAGCAAGAGAGCCATCTCCAAAAATGGAAGGGCATCCAATCATGAAGATCCATGGGTATGACATCTAAAGAGTATGACAAGAAAATCAATCAAGAATTTGAATAAAAAAAAGGATCATAATCCCAAAATCACGGCAAATCAAATCAATCAAGAACTAGAACAAAAAGGAAGGAAGACCACAACCTCTACATGGACATGTATAGCTGTGGAAGTTGCACAAAGTATGGACATATCTGATATGGAAATACTTTATGGTGACATCCCTCAATCAAGGAATCAATTCAAATCCTTAATTGAGAAGAAAGCTCTTGGGTTTTCTTTCATGTAGCAATGACAGAGGAAGCTAGAAACTATAAAAGAAGAGACAATAGGCTGAAGCAAAAATGCAACTTCAAGGAGAAACCTCAAAGTGTCTCAATATTAGTCTCACAAAGCTTTGTAATTCTTAGCTTACAATTATTATATAAAGAATAGGATCGAGTCAACTTTTAATACAAACTAAAGCTGTGTCATAGGATTTGAGGAACAAAATAAGTCTTCAAAACTTGTTTCTCATCATTATACTCGATCCCAACATTGAAATATCTAAGGAAACATTGAAAGCCCATGGGACTAAAAGTAGGCACCACATTGGTGTTCCAAACCAGGATAAATCTTTGTGTCTTATACTTTAAATTTAGTTATTTACTTGCTTGTTTATTTAAAATCTAATCTGATTTGTTATTTATAATGATCTACAAGCAAGTCTACTGTGACGAGTCAATAGTCGACTCACAAAAAATTTTAATTCATCCCCTCTTGATTTTCAGTTGCGAGCAATATGGTGGGTAGCTCTTATCAATCAACACAGTCAAACAATCGTCAAGATAACTAGACTGACTTTTACAAGGTAATATCATTAAAGAATAAGATAGAACTATCTACTTCTTTATTTATTGCTTTCTGGAAAAATGATTTCACACTAAAGAAGATAATTAATTTTGAGCTAAGTCTTTTCCTTTAGATGTGCTAATTCGAACTACAAGTGGTCGTTGAGGGTTGTGAAATACTTAAGTTCTGACAGATGTTTTATTAATATTTATGAAAAATATCACACATGTGGTTTGAAGTACATTATGAGCCAAAACCCTCACACCACGGCAAAGGCCCTTAGTCAATATTTCCCTAAATAGATTCTCCAATGGCAAAGGACCTTATACAACTGATATGGCCAATCAACTTCTCATAAAATTGGGTGTTGCAGTCAGCTATGGGAAGATATATACGGCCATGGGGATTGCCAAGGACTTGGTTAGGGGGACACACGAGCACAGGTATATAGTCCTTGATGCCTACCTCTACATGCTTAAGTTCACAAATCTCGAAAGTTAGACGACATTGAATATTGATGAAAACGGAAGGTACAAGTACTTTTTTGTATCCTGTGGTGCTTGGATTCTTGGTTTTCAACATTTGAGAAATGTCATAGCCATCATCGAAAATTTCTTAAGGATCAAGTATAATGGAGTTTTGCTAGCAGCGGTGGCACAAGAGGCCGAGAGTCACATTTTTTTTGTCGTTTTTTGTGTAGGGACAAGAAATGTGGTACCTCGTATGAATATTTTTTTGAAAAAATATGAAGCTGCATAGAAGATACCGAAGATTTGTGTTTTATTTTGGATAGGCATTCAAGTATCCCAAAGATGGGTTCAATTTTCTACACTTCAGCTCACTTTGGTTGTTTCATAAGGATCTTGGAGTTAATATTCAAAACAACTTTCACAAAAAAAAGGTTGTGACCCATTTTATAGAGAAGCTAAAGCATATAATATAGATAAGTTTTTTCACCATTTCAATCAAATAATGGATATGTATCCCAAGGCAACAAAACATCTCATACGTGTCTTTTTGAGGGATGGAGCTGGACATTTTGTCTGGCAAATAGGTACATTCTTATGAATTTAACATCTTGTTTGATTTAAAATTTTAGTATGATGTCGTACTAAGTGATTTTTTATAGGTATAATATTATGACGTCAAACAATAACTATGAAAAATTATTTCACGAAAGGCATATACAGTTCGCGTATGTAGGAACTAGATTTCTTCTTGAATCAGAAAAAAATATCAACGGACATTAGTTTGGAGAATAGGTTATTTGCCCATCAAATAGCAGATTATAAGTTCAGTATTGACGGTCATGGTGATGTTGCCACGGTCAATCTTCAAACAAGATCTTGTACATGCAGAGTTTTTGACTTGAACAAAATACCCTATCCACATGCGATGACAATGCTTCGAGCCCAATACGGTGCACAGTATGAAACTAAACTTTATGAGTGCTCATCTCCAAATTATTCGATGGAAAGATATATAATGTCATATAGTGAGAATATTAATCCAGTGCCTCCCGAAGAATCTTGAGTTGTTCATGTAGAGCTTTCGGGGAGAATAATACCTCCTCCATATATTGATCCAAGCACTATCGAATCAGAAAGAAGGCGATATAAGAGGAGGATGGAGGTAGAGAATCATTTCCATCAAGAAAAAATAAGTGCTCCGTATGTAAGAATGCTGGACACAAAAGAACTACATGCTCGAATCGTAATCCACCATAATCATTGTAATAGTAAAACTTATGTTCTGTTATGGACATTGATATTTTTAACTCATTATTGTGAATGTAAATGTTATTATTTATCATATAAAATATCATTTTTATTAACTTGTGCATCAATAAAAAGAGGTAAAATAGAAATAAATAAAACATACCACAAAATTATTTTTAGCAAACTACCCATCTATTGCAAGAGATGGACATTTGCTGGAAGAACACAATACAGTTCATAAAACTGGAATGTGTTCCTCCAACCGATGACCAATCTTTTGCAATAGATGGGTAATCTATTGGAACAACACAATACAGTTCTCCCTACTGGTTTGTGTTGTTCCAACACATGACCAATCTTTTTCAACAGATGGCCTATATGTTGAAAAAACTCAAAACTCTTGCTATTGCTACTGGATTCAAAATTGTGCCAAACGCTCAATCCCTACCGCCAACCGTCGACATGTTGAGAAGAAAAAATATATAGAATGAAAATCAAATAAGAATTAAAAAGTCAAAGTCAACCAAACACAAATTTTTCATTAAACAAAAACAAAATACATTAGGTATGTAGATTGGATATAAATTTAAAAAATACATACGCTAAAAAAATATAACCTAATTATTATTATCATCCTTATTGTTATTATCATTATTGTCAGTCAGCCAATTGTCAATAGACAGCAACAGGTCCCTCCTCAGCCTGCGAATCTCTTGGATATTGTAATATCCTGTACTTTTTTCTAGCTTGAATTCATTCCTAGAATGTTAATGATAAGCTTAAAAAATGAATAACTTTTAATGCAAGTGAAATTTTCCAGATTTAGATCTTCCATTGTGTAAGAAATTGAATAAGCTTTCCATCGATATGAAAGTCGCCTAAATCTGATACTCGATTGAGAAATTATGACGATTTTAGTAAAGCAGTATGCCACCGGAGCAGTCACCGCATCACGGTGAAGGGCAATTTCATAATTGTCATTTTTCAGTGGACCTCCGCAATAAGCTCGCTCGCGAAGAGGCCAATTTCCCAATTATCATATTTCAAAAGACCAACGCTATAGTGGCGCATCGTGCCGATGGCCAAAATTGCATTTCAATAGAGTACCGGATGGGGGCCCATCGCAAAGAAATTCAAGTTCCCACTCGTTATTTTCAAGTGAGCCACCACGATAGTGGCGCATCATGGTGGCCTACAAAATGGAAAAATCCTTTAATTTCCAGTTCTAACTAAAAGATTAAAAGAGCTATTTTGATGCCCAAGCCCCCATATATCCTTTAATTTCCGGTTCTGACTAAAAGATTAAAATATCATGCATTATTTTACAAAATTATGTTGATGAGATAATGTTTTACTTATGCATGCTAGGGGTTTGTCCTAGTGTCTCTCTAGTTATTAGTAGTAGAGGCTTGTTAGACTACTAGATATTATTCAGACTTACATTATTGATTTGCAGAGATTATATTCATATTATTGTTAGCTATCTTAGATAATTTCCTCATTCAGTGTGACTTTTATGTTTATATTTCCTTTATTATGAAATTCAAACTTAGTAGAAGGTAGACAGGGTTAGCTTAAGGCTACTTATAGTCTTTAGCATCGTGTGATATCTCGGGACCAGGTTTTGGGGTATTAACTACTTGGTATCAGATCCTAAGGTTTTAAGAGTCTTAGGGATTCAGAAAGCTGAGTTACATAGAGTTCTGATCATGGGTGTAAAGCGCGCCGTATTTATGAGCAAGAGGCTACGAAACGTTCTTAGGAAATTTTCTCTTTCTTTCATGATCTATTGTGCTTACAGTATCTCTATCTTCTTTTAACTCATTCTCTTATGTAATAGTTGAACATGCCTCCTCGTTGAGCTAACGCCTGCATAAATAATAACCAGTCATCCCATCCCGCCGATCCTTTGAATGAGAATGTATCCCATGCTGAGTTTAGGGCTGCCTTTCAGGTATTGTCCCAAGCTATGACTGCTAATGTTCAGGGCAACAATCAGGCTGCAGTCCCACTTTAGTAGAATGGTGATTTAGCAGCAACCTAAGTAAGAGATTTCATGAGAATGAATTCGCCAGAGTTCTTTGGGTTAAAATCAGGAGAGAACCCACAACTTTATTTAGATGAGATGAAGAAAATTACTAAGATTATATATGTTTTGGAGGAGGAGAGTGTAGAGTTAACATCCTATATATTGAAGGATATAGTGTATGATTGTATGGTTATATGAAGAAATGGTAGAGGTGAGAATGCTGCTCTTATGAGTTGGCAGATATTTCAGGATGTTTTTCTAGATAGGTTCTTCCCACATGAAATAAGAAAAGCTAAGATAGAAGAGTTTGTGAACCTTAGGCAGGGCTCAATGATAGTGAAGGAGTACTGCCTTAAGTTCAATCAGTTGTCTAAGTATGCCCCTGATACGATAGTTAATCCTAGGGAAAGTATGAGTAAGTTCGTTACTAGAGTGTCTAGCTTAGTAGTTAAGGAGTGTAGGGCTTCCACACTTATTGGAGACATGGATCTTGCTAGATTAATGATTCATGCTCAGCATATTGAGGCAGAGAAGTTGAAGGAAAGAGGGACAGAAAATAAGAAGGCTAGAACTGGGCAGTTTGACTATTGCCAAGCTAGGTCTCGAAATTGCTCATAGTTTCAAAATCATTCATCTATGTCAGCACCATCTTCATCTAGTTCTCCCACTCCCAGAGCTAGGAAAGAGTAGTGGGGTAAGTCTTCTATGTCCAAATCTTAAAAAAGTATAAGTGAGAGGCCCAGTTATCCTCTACGTGCTAAGTGTGGTAAGAATCATCCTTATTGGTGTTTAACTAGACAGAAGGGTTGTTAAGGTTGTGGTAAGTTGGTTTATGGAATTGGAGAGTGTCTGCATGATAAGCAGGGAAATAGAGATGATCATCCCCAGACTTAGGACACCAGTGCACCTGCTCCTTCAGGTCGCCCAGTCCCTCCTTAGGGCGCATCATCTAATACTGGTGGCAGGCAGTGCCAAAATTGGTTTTATGCTTTACCATCTCATCGAGAGCAGGATAATTCACCAGATGTTGTTACTGGTAAGCTTCGTATTTTTCATCTTGATTTTTATATGACCCCATTAGTTGTAGTCAATTTTGAAATAGGTCCTGAAAAGATCCCTGATCCATTCTTGGTTTCCACCTCAGTAGGCGAGTTAGTTATTGCCAAATAGATCTATAGAAAGTGTCCTGTCACTATCCTTCATAAAATTATTTTAGCATACTTAATAGAGTTCAATATGGTTGACTTTGATCTTATTATTGGTATGCATTGGCTCCATTCCTATTATGCATCCATAGATTATCGCACCCGAGTGGTGAAGTTCTAGTTTACAGATGAGCCAGTCTTTGAGTGGAAAGGAAATTCAGTATCTCCCAAAAGTCATTTCATATCTTGTCTTAAAAAGCCAAAAAGTTAATCTCTAAAGGGTGTATCTATCACCTAGTTTGAGTCAAGGACAATAAGTCTGATCTCCAATAGTTCAGTCAGTCAGTGTAGTTAATGAGTTTCCTGATATTTTTCCCAAAGATTTGCTAGGGGTACCTCCCGATAGGGAAATAGAATTCCGGATTGACCTTCTTCCAGATACTCAGCCCATATCAATACCTCTGTATCATATGGCTCTCGCCGAGCTTAAAGAGTTAAAAGAGCAACTCAAAGACCTTTTAGATAAATATTTCATAAGGCCCATTATTTCTCTATGGGGCTCTTCTATCCTATTCGTGCAAAAGAAAGATGGTTCTTTTCGTATGTGCATTGACTATCGTCAGTTGAATAAAGTTATAGTGAAAAACAAATATCCTCTTCCTAAATTGATGACTTTTTTGATCTACTCCAAGGTGCCAGTTACTTCTCAAATATAGACCTTAGATCCGGCTATCATCAGCTTAGAGTAAGGGAATGTGATATTCTATAGACAATTTTTAGAACCCGTTATGCTCATTTTGAGTTCTGGGCATGTCTTTCAGACATACCAATGTCCCAGTAGCCTTCATGGACTTGATGAACAATGTGTTCAAATAATATCTAGACATGTTTGTTATAGTCTTTATTGATGATATTCTTGTCTACTCTCGTAGTGAGGATGATCATATATGTCATCTTAGAATTGTGTTGCAAACTCTTAGAGATCATCAGTTGTTTGCCCAATTTAGAAAATCTAAATTTTGGCTAAGGTTATATCTTTCCTTGGTTATATTGTTTCCAGTGAGGGTATTAGAGTTGTTCCCCAAAAGATAGAAGTCGTAAGAAATTGGCCTAGACCTATATCTCTGTCACACATTAGGAGTTTATGGGTTTAGCTAGTTATTACAGATGTTTTATTGAGTTTTTCTCGTTTATTGTGTCTCCTATGTCTAGATTTACCTAAAATAAAGTTAAGTTTCAGTGGTCAGATTCCTGCGAGGAGAGTTTTTAGGAGTTGAAGAATCGACTCCCTTAAGCTCCAGTTTTAGCGTTACCTGATGGTACAAATAGTTTTGTGGTGTGTTGTGATGCCGCTAGAGTTGTCCTGGGTTGTGTTTTGATGCAGAAAGGTAAGGTCATAGCCTATGCCTCTAGACAGCTTAAGCCTCATGAAAAGAATTACCAAACCCATGATCTTGAGTTAGCCAGTGTTGTGTTTGTTTTGAAAATATGGAGACATTATCTTTATGGGATGCATGTTGATGTGTTCATGGATCATAAAAGTTTGTAGTATATGTTTACTCAAAGGGAGTTGAATCTTCGGCAGATAGGTGCTTAGAATTGTTGAAGAATTATGATATGAGTGTGTTGTATCATCAGGGCAAGGCCAATGTAGTGACAGATGCCCTTAGTAGATTGTTTATGGGCAGTGTTGCTGAAGCAAGATAAGGATTCTAGTTTGGTCAAACTGAAGGAGTCAGTGAAAGACCAAAATGTAAAGGTTTTCTCCCAAGGGGGAGATGGTGTGTTGAGACACCAGAGTAGATTGTATGTGCCATGTGTTGATGATTTGAGGTACTAGATTATGGTGGAAGCGAATAGTGTGCGTTATTCCATTCATCCAGGTGCTACCGAGATGTACCGCGACATGCAGGAAATTTATTAATGAAGTGGTATGAAGAGAGATATAGTAGAGTTTGTAGCCAAGTGTGCAACTTGTCAACGATTTAAGGTAGAGCATCAAAGACCTGGTGGTACGTTACAAGAGTTTGGTATCCCCACTTAGAAGTGGAAAGAGGTGAATATAGATTTTATGACTGGTTAACCCCGTTCGCGTCATCAGCATGATTTGATTTGGGTTATTGTAGATAGATTGACTAAGTCAGTGCATTTTTTGCCAGTTCATACATCTTACACAGCTGAAGATTATGCTAAGCTATACATCAGAGAGTTTGTTAGATTACATGGTGTTCCTTTATCCATCATCTCAGAGAGAGGTACTCAGTTTACCTCTCAATTTTAGAGAGCCTTTCAGAAGGGTCTTGGTACCTAAGTTCATCTTAGTTCAGTTTTTTATCCGCAGACAGATGGTCAGGAAGAGAGGACCATTTAGACCCTAGAGGACATGTTGAGGGCATGTGTTCTTGATTTCAAAGATAGTTGGGATGACCATTTTTCATTGATTGAGTTTGCTTATAATAACAGTTATCATGCTAGTATTCAGATGGATCCGTTTGAGGTTCTTTATGTAAGAAGATGTAGATCACCAATTGGTTAGCTTAAAGTGGGTGAGGTTGCTTTGATTGGGCCAAACATGGTGTTTGAAGCCATGGAGAAAGTTCAGTTGATTAGAGAAAGATTGAAAGCAACCCAAACTCATCAGAAATCTTATGCAGACATGATAAGAAGAGATCTTGAGTTTGAGGTTTATGATCTTGTGTATTTGAAAGTTTCACCCATGAAAGGGGTGAAGAGATTTGGCAAAAATAGGGAGCTTAGTACCCGATATATAGGCCCCTTCTGGATTTTAAGCCGTGTTAGGAAAGTAGAGTATGAGCTTGAGCTACTTGCATATTTATCCTCAGTTCATCCAGTATTACATGTGTCCTTGTTGAAGAAGTGCATGGACAATTCAGCCGTTATAGTCCCTCTAGAAAGTACAGATATTCAGAATAGCCTTTCTTAGGAAGAATTTCCAATAGAGATCCTTGATCATCAGATTCATAGACTAAGGAACAAAGAAGTTCCCTTGGTCAAAGTTTTGTGGAAAAATTAGTCCGTTGAGGATGCTACTTGGGAAACAGAAGTAGACATGCGTACCAAGTATCCTCATCTCTTATCCACAAACTCGGATTCAATCGAAGTTAATAGTTTTCCTTCATTCAGTTCTTTTCCAGTCTCAGATTCAGCCATATAGCTATTTTCATGTCATCTCATGCACTCATAGATCAGTTCAGTAGCTCATTATGCTTGAGATTCAGCCATACAATTTATTTCAGTTGTGCATGATATCTTATAGCCTCAGGTTCCTAAGTATTTTTATCTTAACTATCCACATTCAAGGACGAATGTTCCCAAGGGGGAGATATTGTAATACCCCATACTTTTTCCTAGCTTGAATTCGTTCTTAGAATGTTAAGGATAAGCTACAAAAATGAATAACTTTTTATGCATGTGAAATTTTCCAGATTTAGACCTTTCGTTGTGTGGGAAATTGAATAAGTTTTCCATCGATACCAAATTTTCCTAAATCTGATACTCGATTGAGAAGTTATGGCAATTTTAGTAAAGCAGTGTGCTACCTGGACATTCACCACATTGCGGTAAGGGAAATTTCATAATTTTCATTTAACAGTGAACCTCCGCTATAAGCTCGCATCGTGGAGAGGTCCAATTTCTTAATGGTCACATTCTAGTAGACCAAAGCGATAGTGGCGCATCGCGCTGATGGCCAAAATGACATTCCAATACAGTACCTTAATGGTGGCGCATCGCAGAGAACTTCCAGTTTTCACTTGTCATTTTCCTGTGAGCCACCGCGATAGTGGCGCATCACGGTAGCCTACAAAATGGGAAAATCCTTAATTTCCAGTTCCAACTAAAAGATTAAAAGGGGTATTTAGGTCCATTCCCAATCCCCCAATCCGTCCAAAACATAAGATTAAACCCATTCTAAGCACTTTATGCTTATTTTTATCCATTCTCTCTCAAAGCAAAAACCCTAGAGTTCAAAGCTTCTTCTCCAAGAAATCAAATTCCACCATTGTTTCTCCAAGAAATCTTGAAATTAAGGATTCCGAAGACAAGATAATTAAGAACTCATCTTCAAGAACTCAAATAAGAATCAATAATTCAAGTTTCTTCATCTAATCATCTATCAAGGTATGTGGGGTTAATGAACAAGGATATTCTTCTATCCTTGTACCCAAAACCAAGCTTTTAATTGCAAATTCATATGATTTTGAATGTTTATACATGAATTTTAAATTAGATTTTATACTCATTATTGCTATTTGCAAGATTATGAGTTTTTGAGAGATTTTGAAGATAAATTGCATGTTTATTTTCAAATTTTCATGCCTTGTGCAGTAATTTTCGGATTTTGAGATGAATTATCATTGTTTTCATTGTCAAGCATGAACTTTAGATGTTTTTACATGAACTT
>NC_061120.1:10990158-11001328 GCF_002878395.1 Capsicum annuum | reverse complement strand
GTCTCAAGATCAGGTTTTGGAGTGTTACAGATATCTTTGCTCTCACGGCACCCAACTCCCACTAAAGATTATTAACCTACCTCTAAAGTTCCTACATGGTATCACACAGAATACCAATGTCCCAAATGAGATCAGCCATATCTAGAACACGCATGAATTGACAAAAAATATAAACACAATAGTAAAGAAAAGAGTTCGAATGTAATATGGCATATACTACCTAATGGTTGTATTTACATAAAAAAGACTTACGTGAGTCAGGGAAAGGAACATAATCTTTGAAGACAAGTGGTTGAAGATATAATATGAAAGACAAGATGCAAGAAATAAATATAGTAGAATTAATGAGTAAGGAGGGACCTTCTTATAAAGGATTGGATTTGAATGTGCTAGGGAAAAGGGTACAACTGTTCACCTCCATTTTATTAATTACATTCAAACTGGTGACTCTTTTATTATTGTGAAAAGTCATGACTTAATTAAACTAAGATGGTGTCTTTTTTATTATTGTGATAAGTCATGCCTCTTCATCTTCTTAATATTGATTACTTCTTAAAGTTAAACAATCATTTTTCTCAATTAAATAATCGAAGACTTCTCACTTTTTTCAATATCCTGTTCTTTTAATAATATCTATTTTTATTGAGTTGTAGCCACAGATAGTCCATCTATTTCATCAGATAACCCATCTGTGGCAATAGATTTACCATTTGTTGTAATAAATGGTCCATTTGTGCAACGGATGATCCATCTGTGCAACAGATTAGTTATCTGTTGTGACATATGGACCATCTGTTGGGGGACCATCTTTTTTAATAATCTGCATATACGTTAGTTAATTCAAACTGGTGACTTTTCGATTATTTAAATTAAAAAATATATATTTAAAAACAAAAAGGAGAAAAGTCATGACTAGGTTTGGTTATACTGTATAGATTCGATCTCCATGTCTACAAGAAATTCTATTGCTCTTCTAATTTTTAACAAAAAGTACAAGACTACAAGAAATATAGCCAAAAGAAATGGAGGAGGGAAATTCTATTGCTCTTCAAACCCATCCTTTACTAATAAAACATAAGGGACTATTTATCGAAGTTATCATATCTAGATTTGGTTATACTGTATAGATTCGATCTCCATGTCTAGGTTTTCATTTTCATTCTTCTATATTAACAAAACACTAGCCAGATAAAATTTTCCATTCATCCACAAAATCATGGTTTTATAATACACTACTAAAATCTTGAAATCTCTCACTAAAAATAATATTCTCTTGTTATTTCAATAAACATTTTGATTGAATCGGATAGAAAAGAAAAAGGAGTTTGACTCGCTAACGATCAACATGTGAAGAATCGATCTTTTTGTGCCAATATTTTAGGTTTTTCACACGGAAAAATTAAAAAGCTTCTAATATTTCAGCGAGCATCTACTTCCTACTGCACGCATTTTCCCAGTAAATTGACTAGTGAAAATGAGCGGAAAAATTATGTTTTAAAATACAAATATTTCATTGATGCTCGATGGAATAAACCTATATTTCTAATGGTTACATTACTCCATATATCTTGTTCAAAAAATTGGTAACCAACAAAATTAAATTCATAGATCTGTCACTGCCAAGTGACAACAACCACTTCACCTTTTATTTAGTAGTGTCAATATCAGCCACACATTGGTTAATTTCCACATGCTAATAATTCAAGTCATCAGAAGCAACAATTCTCTATATTGATAAAGCCAAACCTACTGTCTGTATCACTAAATCAAGCGTCAATCAACACTCGCTCTTCCTCACTCTCAAACACTGTACGCCTATAGCTGGCAATGTTGTCTGTCCACCAAATTCGAATGGTTATCCTTAATTACGTTATGTAACGAAAGATTTAGTATCTTTTACCTTTTCTATGATTGGTAATATAAAAAACGGAGGCAGAATTTTCACTAAGGGGTTCAAAATTTGAAAGAAAAATACTAATTGAAGGAGATTTGAATTTATTATATACACATAAAAAATAATTTTAATTATATATACATAGTGTAATTTTCTGCCGAAAGAGATTCGGATGAACCCCACGCCAAAAGCTGACTCCGCCCCTAATTGATATGAATTTCAATTATCTCACCGATAATCATTCACGAAATGCCAAAAACTTTTATCGCTTTGTTCCTCAGTTGGTGGAACCTAAGGATGCACCAGGGATCCAATTATCCCCGGTCTTAGCCACTCAAGTGACACATTTTCCGAGTTATGGCATACCTGTTGGTTTTATGCATCACCATGTCGCCTAAAACCCCTTGCCATCAGGGACGGATCCACGGGGTTGGGTGGAGGTTTCTGGGAACTAGGAGTGTTCATGATTTGATTTTTAATCAAATCGAATTGCGATCCAAATCAAACCGATTAAAAAAATTGATATTTGGTTTGATTTGGTTTTAAATTTTAAAAAACTAATATTAATTTGGTTTGGTTTGATTTTACTCTAAAATAACCGATAAAAGAATCAAACCGAACTGATATATATAATATAATTATTTATGTATTATTCATAAATACAATATAAATATTTGTTACATTTTATATTTTAATCATGATTTAACTTTAGTCATAACACATTAAGTCATTTCTTCATCTAGTTGATAGTACCTTATGAGATTCTAAGTGAATTTAGCATTTTGAATGACAAATGATATTAATTGTGAAAATAATATATTGTTGTATATTAAAATTTATAGCTTAGATTCATTTGACTGTAGATAATCATTAATTTTAACTTTCTTTTGTAACCTTGTTGAGCAGGCAGTTTATGTGTTCACCTTTTAAGGGATTCATCATATCATTCTGTTAAATGTAGTTTTAAAATATTTTTTTAGAAGCGTTCACATGGTGTTGTTCATAGTTTTGTCGAAGTATAACACTCAGTTGACATCTTAGTTTCAAGGTTGAGATATAACACTCGGTTAACATCTCATATGTTAGATTGAATTTTTTTTTTAAATTTTCTACTTTTATCATTAGTTAAAGTTATAAATCGAACCAAACCAAACTAAATCGATAAGAACCAAACCGACGGTTATTTTTTTGTTTGGTTTGATTTGGTTTTAGAAATTTAAAAACCGATTAAGTTGGTTTGGTTATGATTTTGACCAATAACCGACTCAAACCGACCCATGAACACCCTTACTGGGAACCATTAACTTTCATGCAGATATTGTAGTTATATCGAGTAATCCCGCAAATATATAAGAATTATAATTTGAAAATTCATAAATAAGGTATTATTGGTTTAGTGGAGCTGAGGGATTTATTAACTTTATTTTTTATTAATGTAGAGAACTTATTAACTTTAAATCCTAGATATGTATCTCCCTACCATCACAACCATTGGAAGTGAAAGCCTCGATGGATGGAATTAATATTTTAAAAAAAAAAAGATTCTTAATATCTTGACAATAGTATAAAGCTTTTATTTGAAAACATCAAATTAAAAAAAAATATATTGAAATACAACTAAAATATTGGATGTCGGGAGGTATGTCCCCCCATTTTAGAGCTTCTGATTAGGCATAAACATAGCACTACTAAAAAAAAATTCATTGAAATTTCTCATAGGGATGACATTCAAAAGCTCAAGAATTTAATATCATCAAGTCGATCAACCCTGACTCATGTAAAATCACCTGAACCCAATTTCTAAACCCACAATGAAAAATGAAAAATTAAGATTAGGGAAAGAGAAGCATGCAATTATACATCATAATATGTGGTTATGTATGAACGTTCTTAATAAAATAAGACCCAATTGGAGGAGAAACAGATGAGAATGTAAGAATGTTATGTATAATATTACGTATTAACATTTACCAAAAAAAATTACGTATTAATAATCTGTTGGGTACGATGTAGTTTTGATGATTCACAAACTGACAAAGTGATATGAAACATGTCAGTCGAGCTGGTTCACCGACACACTGTCTCATGTAGCTGAAACTTGTAGAAAAATCATCGATAATTAAAGACAAGGATGGAAGAAATCAAGACCTAGATGAATGGTTAATTCTCATAAACTCAGGGAAATAAACATGTGTTAATTTGAAGAAGTTGAATTTGATTCAAAAACATGATGATAAGGGAAAGCAAGTTGAGTTGAAAAAAGGAGTCTTATGGAAAGAAGGAGTTTCACTTTTGAGCATATCCTGAAAAGTCCTATGTGTAGAAGGAGAAAGATTCTACAGATTGAAGAAGTCTACGCAAGATAGAAAACGTACAAATTGAAGGACTCTTTGTTAGATCAATGAAGTTTTTGATGACTGACATATGAATGGACCATGTTACTTGAGTCGGTCCAAGCATAGGAATACAAGTTTCAGGTTTTACTGATAGATGCAGACAAAGATTGCTTAAATTTAGGAATGAATGAGCAAACTTAATTATGATATACTCAAGTTACTGATCACGTGAGAAATTGAAGAAGTTGTGGTTGAGTAAAATACTTGAAGATAAGCTGATTTAAAGAGTTGAAGTTTGACTACAACACTAAGGAGACAAGAATTGAAATTGAATAAGGAGTCTCACTTGAAGTAGAACTCTATGTAATGAGAGTTCTAATTAAAGAAGGGGTTTGAAATAAAGAATAACTCTTTGGAGAGCTGTGTTTAAATAGAAGATGTATCATTTAGAGTAACTTACGCACTTACAAAGTAGAAAAGCATAATCGACAGATTGACTTCACGAAGTGCTACTCAGTCACTGAAGAAACACGTTGAAGAACCTGGTCCTAAGTATAGAATCTAGCTAAAAGTTTTAGCGTTGATTTTTAGATTTGTTCATTGTGTTTGAACTATTAATGTAATATTAGTTTCAATGTGTTATAATTTGAACTAGGAGATAGTCTTCGAGTTGGGGAAAACTCAGAGACTTTGGAAACACATACCTTGGGTGGTGTGTGTAGTTAGGAATTAAAATTTATAATTTCTAGTTATTGAGTTAAGGAAATTAGAGTTTATAATTCCTAGTTGTTGAGTTATAGGGATTAGAGTTTATAGTTCCTAGGCTACAAGAGTTTTGTAATTAGTCGTTGTTGAGGTTCAGAGTTATTTAGTGATATTGGGGTTAAATCCTGTAAAGGTGCAGGTCGTGATTTTTTTACACCTTTTGAGCCAGGTGTTCTTCATGTAAAAATCCACTGTGTTCTTTATTTACTATTTACTGCTTCCTTGAAACACGCCAGGCAACCCGTTCCATCGATAAGCAACAGTTAGGAGAAAATAAGATAATCAGTAGGGCACGAACTCTAACAAGTGGTATCAGAGCAAGGTTGTCTTAAAAAGGGTTAGAACCTAATACAAAGATCAATATGATGAATTCCGCACCACCTACTGGTCATAGTAAAGGTTAATCCACTATTACATCTCCACTCTTTGATGGTTCTCACTTCATTTAGTGAAAAGCTAGGATGGAAATATTTCTTCAAAGTGTAGAGGATGAATTATGGGACAAAATTATTGATAAACCAACAATTCCGATAAAGATAGTGGATGAAGAACAAGTGAAAAAGGTAAGGAGTGAATTCACCCCAAAAGATCTTATTGCACTACAAAAGAATACAAAAGCTAGAAACATTCTTGTTTGTGGTCTTGGTCTAGCCGAGTACAATAGAGTGTCAAATTATAACACTGCTAAACAAATCTTGGATGCATTGGTGAATGTACATGAATGCACTAGCCCAGTGAGAAAACTCAAAATTGCATTACTTTTCACTGAATATGAGACTTTCAAAATGGAGAAAAACGAGTCACTACAAGAAATGATAACTAGGTTAACTTTGTTGGTAAATGAGTTATCAACTCTTGGAAAGGTTTTATCTACTGAGGAATAGGTACAGAAGGTCTTGAGATTCCTACCAAAGTCTAAGTGGAATGTCAAAATTACAGCCATAAGAGAAGCTAAGGATCTCACTAGAATATGCCTTGATGAGTTAGTTGGTAATTTGAAGACCTATGAGATGGATATGGTAGATCTAAATTATAGGGCATCTGAAAGTGATAAATCAGATGATGAAGAAAATGATGAAACTGCTCTCATGGCCATTGGAGATTCAAACGTGGAAGAAGATGGTGGAAACTCTGAGGTAAGTATTCTTGAACTCAAAGATAAGTTGCATTTATTTTCTAAAAAGAAACTTGTTTTCTTAATGAATGCTCTAATTGATGATTTTCAAGAATTAACTTCTAATAGGGATGAGTTATTCAACAATCTTGCAAGTCTCAAATTTGATTTTATTGAACTAGAAACTTGTAAGAATACTATTGAAAAGAAAAATTACACTCTCAAGGAACAGGTTAGCAGACTTGATTCATTAAACCTGACCCTCAAATCTAAAATTTTAAAACTGACCCTTTCTGAAAAAGAAAAAAGAATCAAAAGTGATTAATAAGAAAATATTGACCTTGAATTGACCAAGTCCAAACAAGAATGTAGTGATGAAAAGAAAAAAGTGAACAAATTAATTCAAGAAGTCTCTAAACTAAAATTTAATCTTGAAAAGGCAAACAGATGGACAAATTCCTCAAGAATTGTTCATCAAGTCAGTGAAAAAACTCACAATGAAAGGGATGGATTGGGTTTTTTCAAGAGCTCTAATGTTACTAAGGATTTATGCTATATATATGGTAATCATAGGCATCCAACCATTGAATGTCCAGTTGCAGCAAAAAGTAAATCAAGAAGCATAAGCTTGGCAAAAGAATCTGGTTTTATGTTAGCATAAGCTAACAAGAAGGTTAAAACTGGTAAGAGAAATAGGTCATATAACCTATTTCCTCAATGGGATAGAAGGAACCTCATACATCCTTTTTCTCATAAGAAAGGACCCAAGCTTGTCTGAGTTCCTAAAGTTAACTCTTGATTTGTTTTATAGGTGAGAGTGAAAGGAGGTAAGAAAAATTAGTACATGGATAGAGCTTGCTCAAGACATAAGACTGGGAGCAAATAAAGTTTCTTTCACTCATCACATTTAAAAGGGGAATGGATCTTTTAGAGAAGGTTAAAAAAAGGGTGATAGTGAAACTGATGAGCATGCACAAGAACATATTGTACCACCTGGTCCAACTGTTCTACAGACTGAAGGCATTTTGACAGAGGGAACAATAAATCAAGAAATTAATGCATCAATAACACTAATACAAGATGCTGATAATTTTGTTGGTAGTTCATAAGAATTGGTGTTGTCAAAAGAATCTTAAGATATCTCATGGAAATCAATGGCTTGAGGCTATGGTATCCAAAGGAAAGCAATTTCACTCTTGAGGACTACAAAAATGTTGACTATGTGGGTTACTTAATTGACTGGAGAAGCAACAAAGGCACTAAGTAGAGAGCATTTTGAAAGGAATAGGCTAGACTTAGGGATGATTAAAATTGCATGAACTCCCCTCAATGATTGTCTAGAATAACCATTTTTCTTCTTAATCTTATTAGCTAAAATATTATTCGATTCAGTCTTTCACATTTAGTTGTGTGTCCTAATTCCAGATTTTTGACTCTTCTAACCTAATTTTGTATTTAGATTATGCAGAAAAATAGATACAAGCAAGCAATTGTGACCACAAAGTTCTTCTTATCAGGTATATTCTACACTGACATAAGCATAGGTTGTGTAAGTTGAAACAATTGAGCACATATGTTCAATTCCTCACACTTCATCCTCTCTTTAACCTATAATGCTGACGAATTCGTTGACCAAACTTTCTTTGATTCTCTCCAAATGGTTGTGCACAAATGTGTTAATTCTACACCAGAAATTTCTTCTTCTCTATCAACCAAAATATCAGTTTTCGTATCATGAATTGCCAAACTTGATCATCAATCACATACATCATATGTTTTTGAAGAATGAAAAGGGACATATTTTCCCTTTTAGTTCCTAATTGGTTATTTTTTAGGACTTCTCAGTCCTAATTTAGGTTTGACTTATAAAACAACAATAGATATTCTTGAACAGATGAATCATGTTGCTCTACCCATTTCAATAAGGAGGGCTAACACTCATTTGAAAAAAATTGAAAAAAAAATGATTTAGCTAGAAAAAAAATAAGAACTAAAAGCTGCACAAGATAGTCATGAAGTGGAATAAGAGGTCCTTAAGGATAGGATCATGACTTTGAAGCTTGACCTTGATTGATAGAGGGATGAAAATATTTAAGTCATTCGTTAATTGACTCAGTTTATATCACCTGTTCTACCTTCTTGAAAGGGACCACACAAAAATGGCTCATAACTGGAAAACATAACAACAATGTCTCCTAGCTATCTTTAGCCATGTCCCACTTTTATACCGTATTCTTTTTAAATTAATGCTCAGTTGGTTTACTTTGTTCAGTACTAGCTTAGGTTTAATGTGGAACATGCTCTGTTAGTTAAATGGAATGTTTATCTTTGCTAAATTAACTCTTATTTTTGCTCTCTTTAATACATTACTATGTTGGCTAAAGTCTTTGTCTGATTGTTTTGGTGATAACCCTAGCGGCCATGAATAGCATAACAAATCACTTTGGCTAGTATATTATTGCGTTGAAATAGTTTTTCGATAATTCCAAAAGGGGGAAGCTAAGAGAGTTGTGCAATGTTTATAACCCATTGACTAACTTGTTTTATTCTAGTGTTTTATACTTTAGTGCCTACAGGTGAAAATGTTTGAATGCACAAAGACAAGACGTTTGTCATCATCACAAAGGGGGAATTAGTTAGGTACGATGTAGTTTTGATGATTGACAAAATGAAAAAGTGATATGAAACATGTCAGTCAAGATGGTTAACAGAAACACTATCTCATGTAGTTGAAACTTGTAAAAAAATCATCGATTATTAAAGACAAGGGTGGAAGAAACCAAGAACCAGATAAGTGGTTAATTCTGATAAACTCGGGGAATTAAACATGTCCTAATTTGAAGAAGTTGAATTTGATTCAAACACTTGATGATAAGGGAAAGCAAGTTGAGTTCAAATTTATGCATATAGGGTATTTCTTTAATGACAAAAAATAAATATCTCCCTAAGGTTAAACTTATTTGCTTAAGAATTCCTACTCTACCTATAAATAAGTCTGTGAATCCATAAGTCTGACATACATTTTGATAAACATAGATTAGGAGATTATAAGACTTCTTCTCTAACTACCTCTTTCTTATTAAAATTTTAACAAAAAAATTTTCACAACACTTGAACAATTATAATGGAAGATACGCTTCATCGATGCCTTTTGATTTATGTATGTGTTAAAATTCAACAGTTTAAACTGAATTATTTTTTCACTGTAGAGTAATATTGCATTTACATGTTGTACTAGTGTATTGAATAAATAAGAAGCATCGTCCATTTTCATTTAGTGGAACTCCCACTGGCAAGTGAGGAAAGAGGTAGAAGATAAGTGACATGTTCCACTTTTTATTCGGGAACCGTTTGATCATGAAAATAAAAAGTATATTGAATGTATTTGGTTTTTTTCAAGTTGAAAATAAAATTAAAGTTATTTTTAATCATAGTATTTCAAAAATAAGACATTTTTACATTAAAAGATATAAAAATTTTAAAAATAAATTTTTTAAAAAATAAAATTTTATGAATATTGGATTGTTTTATGAAAAAAAAAAATTATTTGAGAATAAATAAATTAACAATTGCAAAAATATTATTTTCAAAATTTTAAATATTATGAAAATGTATTTCAAAATATTTATGACCAAATAAATATTTCAAAATAAAATAAAAATACATTCTGAAATATTATAAATAATATTTAAGCCAAACGTGTAAGTTTGAAAAGAAAATTGAAGGAAAGGTGTCTTTTAAGTCTTGAATGAAGGATTGGTGACATTGACCAACTTAAAGGGTCAAACATCATTAGGAAACTTGATCAAGTTAATTGTGGATTTGATTAATATTTTCAAAACTTTCTAATCTTTTCAAAAATACAAATCAACCCAACTCACACCCCTCTTCAATCCAAATCAATTTTCTCTATCCCCTCTCTCGACAGCTTCTCTTAACTCTCTCCCAACCAACTGTTCTGCAAAATTTCTCCCTTCAATACCCGGCAACTTCAACCTCCAGCGGCAAATAGTCGAGCAAGTTCCTTTTCTACTTTCAACCGTCAATCGACGTGAAGACTTCTCTGGCGACAAAAACTTTAAGTTCTTCATCGTCCCATTTTTTTCACAGGTAAAAAATTATGAAGAAACAGAGAAACTTGAGTCAACTACTCTTCTAGTATTGATTAACAATTTCAATATTTTTTGCTTAAATTTAAAATGTGGACTGAATAAAACCCTAATTTTTGGAATTTCTTCTTGTTGTTGACGAACTTTTGATTTGAATTTTTTGGTGATTTTTGGTCACTGTTCATGTCTTAGTGTGTGTATGTAATGCCCCGCAAAATCCTCTTCCAGTCTGAGCCTTAGAGCGTATTTTGGTAAAGCGAAAATCTGAGTCTAAATGTTTCAGAAATATCCTCCCAAGTATGAAATACTTTGAATCGTGTGGGAATCAATTTCAGTATGAATTAAGATCACAGAGGTCCCCTAACTCATGGACGAGGTGAAAGCTTTCCTATCGTTCAAGTTTTAGTGATTGTCAAAATTTGGGGCAATTTCAATCAACTCTAACTCCTTGTATATATCGAATTAGAGGACCTACTATATATTAAATGAAATCTCTTTGAATTATCTTTCCAACGATACCAATTTCGTCCAAAACCGATACCGGAGCAAAGAGTTATGCTTATTTTACTCCAGTATGTCAAGCTGGGAAATGTGTGACAACATTTCTGACGGCCTTTCACATTTCTAATGATGTTTCTGACGGTCCGTCACATTTCTGACGACATTTCTGACGACGTTATCAGTCTTAGGCAAAAACTCACAAAATTCACCCTTTTTGTGATGACAATTCGTGATGGCCCGTCACGGGCCTGACGGCTTGTCACGGATGTCGTCAGCAATATTTTTTCAGCAATTTTAGAACATTTTTGCAAGTGTATTTTGGTTTTTTCCCACCTTTTGGAAGCCTCTATAAATATGTAAAACCTCTTCCAAAGCCCTAATTTCATTATTTTCTCTTCCAATTCTCTCAAGAATATCTATCTAGGGTTTCATCAAGAACCCTAATCTTCCA
>NC_061120.1:10961004-10987158 GCF_002878395.1 Capsicum annuum | reverse complement strand
ATAGAGCTGTTGTCTAGAGCCCATGTCAGTTTCTCGATAATTCCAGTAGATCCATGATTCTCAGAACTCAATGAATTATAGAACTCTATATCCTCAGACAAGTGCAGAACTTAAGAAAGCTCAGTAATCTCAGTTATCTCTGTAATCTCTGTATCGCTAGTAATCTAGCCTCAGTCCTATAATCAGCTCAAATCTAATAGTATTAAAGTGATGCAATTCTAATCCCAGAAGTGATTCAAGAATCTATTCAAGCTCTGTACCATTAGTCAGATACCATGATTCAATAACTTTTCCGTCAGATATAGAACTAAGTAATCTCAGCGTAACTCAGTCAGATCTTTTGAGAAATATGATCAGTATCAGATTCAGCTCAGTCTAAGTTCAGTCTAAGAATCAAATCAGTGTCTTTCAGTTGGGAGTAGGATTCAGCATCGAGCGAACCCAAGGATGGGAATTCACCTACTAGTAGAGGTGGTGATTCTTAGAAGCAATTCTTGTATTTCAAAACTGTGTAGCCAGCACAAAAAAAGGAGTCACCTGTCAAGCAATCTTGACGTCCTGTTGATGGTCACCGCTAGAGAGCCTGACCTTAGAGAAAAGATAATGTGTTTAACCGTGGCACGGTATTGGCACCCTCCCAACCGGGGGTTGAGGTTGGACCCCACCTGTGGTAGGTTGGGGCATTTTTGTTAGATAACTACTTCCCATAGTTTCAGTTTTAGATTTAGTCTCATTTTTCAGAATCAATCTTCAGAAGTTAGGACTGTCAGATACAGTCATCTCTCTTTATGAGGAACTCAGATAGTTCCATTGATTTATGGACCATCCCGTTAGATAGGCCTGGTCTCATATACATTTTTTTGATATCATATTCAGAGTTATGCCACCAGATTGGCTTGATCACAGTATCAGATTTCTATTGAATATTCTTGTCGTTAGATTCAAATATAATCATATTTCTTATCATTGATAAAGCCTCCAAAGTAATCGGTTAGAAAAGTTGATCTCTAATTCTGTCAGTCGAAAATAATAAGCTCAGAGTTCAGTCCTTGATGTAAATACATCCAAATCCTCAGTTATCAGTATCAGATGAGTCAGTGATTCTGTATCTCAATTTTAGTAGTGAGTTCAGTCTGCAGTAAGATGGTATCCAATTTTCATTATCTAGAGTTGCAATGATTGTGTTCATGTTCTGTGTATTCATGTATGTGTTCTGATGCGGTATCTTCATGATTAGTCAGTTTAGATATTGTGCATGCATGAGCCCTTGCATTAGCCTACCACGTCTACATACTCGGTACATTTCTATACTGATAAATTTGCGCTATGGTGTTATGTTTGACACCATAGGTTCAGAGGCACAGGATCCAAAGTATCCTTAGCAGTTTAGTCCCAGTCAACAGCAGTAGCAGTTAGTCCTCTTCTTTCGAGGAAGAATCTCAGTTTACAATTATTGCTTGAGACTTTGTTTATTTTCAGTTGACGGAGTTAGTTGGGGACCTGTCCCATCAACTCTACAGTTCATACAGTTTAGAGGCTTTTCAGATGGATGTATTAGTATTCAGTTTTCTGTAGTGTGAGTATTCATAGATGTGTTGAACCTTATGTCTAGTTTTTGCATTTATTTCAGATATTATACAGTGTACAGGTACAGATATTAGTAAAGGGTTAGCTTATGGTCCTTCGAGGTCATAAGAACTGTGTGACGTCTCGGGATGGGATCTCAGGGTATTACAAACTTGGTATCAGAGCCTAAGGTTCAAGAGTGTCCTAGGGAGTCTGAAAAGCCACATCTAGTAGAGTCTTGTGCATGGGTATGTAGCGTGCCACATTTATGTACAAGAGGCTACGGGATGTTCTTAGGAGCAGTTCCTCTTCTTTCCGTGATTATTTTGTACGAGTGAGCATGAGATCAAGTTGATCCTTAATCTAATCCATTTCTTTCTTCCAATTACAGAGTATGCCTCCTCACAGAGATTTTGTCCGTGGGATTGGTGATCAAACCCTATAGCCAGTAGATCCTGAGAAAGAGAGTATGTCATATACAGAGTTTTGGGTAGCTTTTCAGGCACTAGCCCAAGATGTGACTAATGTTCAGGGAAACTGTCAGTCTGTAGCCCCACCTCAGCAAGATGGGAATTCCACCGTAGCCAGGGTTATAAATTTCATGAAAATAAACCCGCAAGAATTCTTTGGGTTAGTAGTAGGTGAGAACCCACAACTTTATCTAAAGGAGGTGAAGAAGATTACCCAGATTATGCATATTTCTAAAGAGAGAGTGTGAGTAAGAGAGCTAAGATAGGTAGTCGTGGTTTCTCGCAGTCAGGGTCTCAAGGTGGTAGTAGTTCTCAGTATGGTCGGAGATTTTTAGTCCCAACTCTATCTTAAACTATTTTACCCGCACTTATGTTTGGGGGTGGCAGATCTGAGGGAGCGCCAAGCTCCAAAGCCCATAGTAGTGCTAGTGGTGTTTGTACCTATTTGAGTTATGGAGAGTGTGGCAGGCGCCACCAAGGTGTGTGTAGAGCCGGTAGTGATGTATGCTTTGTTTGTGGTGATCCAGACCATAGAATATGAGAATGTAGAGTGTTGACTCAAAGGGATAGACTTCATGCATTTCAGGCTCGCCTTGATTAGGAAAGATCCCCTGAAATAGACCCGGGTACGTTATGATCCCTTTATATTTATGACATGCATTGATAGAACCTTTTCTTCTATTTTGAGCTTATATGTTAGCATGATTCATACATGAGTTTTAGATCTTGATCAGTCAATCATGACCCAGTCTGTAGGTGCCCCGTGCACCGCCCCAGTATTTCAGCGAAGTGTGTTTAGAGGGACATAGAGTCCCAAGGGGGAGATACCTCATAGTATTATAATGTTACATGCTATTAGATTCATCCCGATGCATGTTCATATTTTCTTTATGGAGTTAGCATCAGTTTTCATTGCATTGTCAAGACGTGTTGTTAAAAGTCAGCTTAGCCGAACATTCATGCATTAGATATGCATATTTAGTAGATAGAGTTCATCTTGTCAGTGTCTGTTCAGTCGTGTATTTATGAGATCATCCCAGTCATGAGTCCATGCATCAGATATGCATGTGTATTATTAGAATTCAGCTATGAGTATCATCAGTCGAGTATTCCATGCATCAGATATGCATGCCCAGTGTGAGAACTCTACATGTCAGTTGTTCCAGTTGCGTAGTCCTGATCTAAGATGTTTCTATTTCTTGAGTAAGTTCTGTTGATTCGTATTCTGAGTCTATCAAGCGACATTCGAGGACGAATGTTCTCAAGGGGGAGATAATGTAATGCCTCGCAAAATCTTCTTCCAGTCTGAGCCTTAGAGCATATTTTGGTAAAGCGAAAATCTGAGTCTAAATTTTTCAGAAATATCCTCCCAAGTATGAAATACTTTGAATCATGTAGGAATCAATTTGAGCATGAATTAAGATCATAGAGGTCCCCTAACTCATGGACGAGTAGAAAGTTTTCCTATCGTTCAAGTTTTAGTGACCGTTAAAATTTGGGTCAACTTCAATTGACCATAACTCCTTATATATATCGGATTAGAGGACCTACTATATATCAAATGAAATCTTTTTGAATTATCTTTCCAACGATACTAATTCGTCCAAAACCGATCTTGGAGCAAAGAGTTATGATTATTTTACTCCAGTATGTCAAGCTAGGAAATATGTGACGACATTTCTGACGGCCTGTCACATTTCTGACGACATTTCTGATGGCCCGTCACATTTCTGACGACGTCGACAGCCTTAGGCAGAAACTCACAAAATCCACCCTTTTTGTGACGACAATTCGTGACGGCCCATCACGGCCTGACGACTTGTCACAGATATCGTCAGCAATATTTTTCCAGCAATTTTAGAACATTTTTGCAAGGGTATTTTGGTCTTTTACCACCTTTTAGAAGCCTCTATAAATATGGAAAACCTCTTCCAAAGCCCTAATTTCATCATTTGCTCTTTCAATTCTCTCAAGAATATCTATCTAGGGTTTCACCAAGAACCCTAATCTTCCAAAAATCATCCATAAATTCTTCAAGATTTCTTCAAGAATCAAGTTCGTCATAGTGTGGGATTTGAGAATTATTTATTACAACTGCGGATAGAGTCTCAAGCATTAGAATTCATTCAATTTCAAAGATTAAGGTATGTAGATGTTGATTCTTGGGTCCCTTTCATCCAAGAAGCTCAAGAACCCTTATTAAAACTAAAAGATTTTTATGTTTATGAGTTGTTAATGATTTGTATAAGTTTAACTTGATGTTTAATGTGTTGTTGAGGTTTGATTTATGTTTGCCTACAAAATTTATGAGCTTTGACCCTAGTATGTGAAATTCATGTGATGTTTGGGATAGACTTTCTTGAAGTTATTTTTTGTGTGATGTGTTCATGACTTTTAGGTGTAGAGATGGCTGAATAAGTGAAGCATGTCCCCCATAGGTTTGATAAAGAGCTTACGTAAAGCATAAGGTCCATTATAGTATGTTGAATAGGAAACCCCAAATTGTGAGTTAGTTTGTGCTTAGTGTTTGATAGAACGCCCAAGTGAATGAATTATTCCATGGTAGTAGGAAATTCCCAAATAAGTGTGAACCCGTGCGTGTCTAGTGTTTTTGTTGAAGGACCCTAGTGAACAAGTGGAGAGGTGATAGTAGTAAATTCCCTAATTATGTGCTCTTGATATCTGTTAAGCTATCAATATATGCCAAATGGTTAGCAAGTAAGTTATGACGTGATAGTATGAAGTTTCCCCAAGCCATGTTATATCCAAATACATGTCAATACTGATATGGGTATGAAGTATTTGATGTAAGACCTTATTGAATGGAGTACGATCTAGTAGCATGTTTTCCCCTACGTTATTATATGATTATGATTCTGAGATGCCTAAAGTGACCCCTCGACGATTGTGAAAATGCTTTGATGATTGTGATGATGCATAAATGATTGTGATGATATATGAATGAACGTGATGATGAATGAACGATTATGCTTTACTTTTATGTCATCGACTCCTGGGGGTATTTATGCCCGATAATAGAGCTGTTGTCTAGAGCCCATGTCAGTTTCTCGATAATTCCAGTCGATCCATGATTCTCAGAACTCAGTGAATTATAGAACTCTATATCTTCAGATAAGTGCAGAACTTAAGAAAGCTCAATAATCTTAATTATCTCTGTAATCTCTATATCGGAAGTAATCTAGCCCCATTCCTGTAATCAGCTCATATCTAATAGTATTGAAGTGACGCAATTCTAATCTCAAAAGCGATTTGAGTATTCTATTCAAGCTCTGTACCATCACTCAGATACCATGATTCGATATTTTTTCCGTCAGATACGGAAGTAAGTAATCTCAGCATAACTCAGTCAGATCTTTTGAGAAACATGATTAGTATAATATTCAACTTAGTCTAAGAATCAGATCAGTGTTTTTCAGTTGGAAGTAGGATTCAGCACCGAGCGAACCCAAGGATGGGAACTCACCTACTAGTAGAGGTTGTGATTCTTAAAAACAATCCTTGCATTCCAAAATTGTGTAGCCAGCATAGGGAAATGAGTCACCTATCAAGCAAGCTTGACATCCTATTGATGATCACCTCCAGAGAGCCTGACCTTAGAGAAAAGATAATGTCTTTACCAGTGGCACGATATTGGCACCCTCTCAACAGAGGGTTGAGGTTGGACCCCACCTATGGTAGGTTGGGGTATGTCAGTTAGATGACTACTTCCCACAGTTTCAGTTTCAGATTCAGTCTCAGTTTCATAATCAATCTTCAGAAGTCAGGACTATCAAATACAGTCATCTATCTTTATGAGGAACTCAGATAGTTCCATTGATTTATGGAGCATCCCATCAGATAGGCTTGGTCTCATATACAATTGTTTGATATCATATTTAGATATATGCCTCCAAATAGGATTGATCACAGTATCAGATTTCTATTGAATAGTCTTATCGTTAGATTCAGATATAATCATATTTCTTATCATTGATAAAGCTTCCAAAGTAATCGGTTAGAAAAGTTGATCTCTAATTCTGTCAGTCAAAAATAGTAAGCTCAGAGTTCAGTCCTTGATGTAAGTACATCCAGATCCTCAATTATCAGTATCAGATAAGTTAGTAATTCTATATCTCAATTTTAGTAGTGAGTTCAGTCTGCAGTAAGGTGGTATCTGAGTTTCAATATCTAGAGTTGTGATGATTGTGTTCATGTTCTGTGCATTCATGTATGTGTTCTCATACAGCATCTTCATGATTAGTCAGTTAAGATATTGTGCATGCAAGAGCCCTTATATTAGCCTACCCTGTCTACATACTCGGTACATTCTTGTACTGATGCATATGCGCTATGGTGTTTTATTTGACACCATAGGTTCAGAGGCACAGCTTCTAGAGTATCCTCAACAGTTCAGTCCTATTCAGTAGTAGTAGGAGTGAGTCCTCAGGAGAAAACCTCTACCTGTTGGTCCTTGACTGACTCTTTTAGTCTAACCAAACTAGGATCCCTATCTTGCTTCTCCTTTACTTTTGAAAATAAGGAAGATTTGGAACTACTCTGAACCAAAATATTCCCCTTAGTGGAATCAAGAAACCTAACACCCATTTTAGCCAAATGATGCACTTCATGAGCCAATTATTTTTTATCTTTTTTTCACATGAGCCACATTGCCCATAGATAACCTACTAAGGGAATATGCCACTATATTAGCCTTGCTCGAATGATACAACTCACTTATATCATAATCTTTTAACAACTCCAACCATCTTCTCTGCCTAAGGTTCAACTCTCTCTGAGAAAACACATACTGTAGGCTTTTGTGATCAGTAAAGACATCAATACGTACACCATAAAGATAGTGTCTCTAGATTTTCAAAGCAAAGACCACAACAGCTAATTCAAGATCATGGGTTGGGTATCAGGACATAACCCAAGCCAACTCTAGAGGCATCACAGTACACCACAAAACCAACTGTACCATCAGGCAAGGTCAATACTGGGGCTGAAGTGAGTCGAGTCTTCAACTCTTTGAAGCTCTTCTCACAAGAATTTGACCAAATGAACTTAACTTTGTTTTGGGTCAACCGGCCCATGGGAGATGCAATAGAAGAGAAACCTTCAATAAAATGGCAGTAATAGCTAGCTAGACCCAGGAAACTTCTAATGTCAGATAGAGAAATAGGTCTAGGCCAATTTTTTATAGCTTCTTTCTTTTGGATATCAACTCTAATGCCTTCGACTGAAATAATATGACTTGAAAAAGCAATGGACCTTAGCCAAAACTCACACTTGCTGAATTTGGTGAATAATTAATGATCTCTAAGAGTCTGCAGGGCAATCCTAAGATGATCTGCTTGGTCATCCTCGCTACGGGAGTAGACAGGATATTATCTATGAACACCATGACAAACATATCAAGATACTGCTTGAACACTCAATTCATGAGGTCCATGATAGCTACTGGAGCATTGGTTAGCCCAAAGGACATGACTAGAAACTCAAAGTTACCATAACGGGTTTAGAAGGATGTCTTTGGGATATCACACTCCCATACTTTAAGTTGATGATATTTGGATCTAAGGTCTATCTTGGAGAAGTAACTTGCACCTTGTAATTGATCAAACAAGTCATCAATTCTTAGAAGAGGGTACTTATTTTTTATTGTGAGTCAATGCACATACACAAAGAACCATCTTTCTTTCACACAAATAGGATAGGTGCGCCTCATGAAGAGACACTGGGCCTTATAAAATTTTCATCTAGAAGATCTTTGAGTTTCTCTTTCAAATCCTTAATCTCTGTAGGTGCCATATGGTAAGAAGGAATAGAAATAGGTTGTGTGTCAGGAAAAAGGTCAATTTTGAATTCTCTCTCTCTATTGGGAGGTATCCCTGGGAGATCTTCTAGAAAAACATCAAGAAACTCATTAACTATATTGACTGACTGAAGAGTTGAAGTCACAAACTTAGTGTCTTTAACTCTAACTAGGTGATAGATTCAACCTTTGGATATAATCTTTTTGGCTTTGAGATAGGATATAAAATGACTCTTGGGAGATACAGAATTTCCATACCACTTAAAAACTGGCACATCAGAAAACTGAAACTTAACTGCATAGGTATCATACTCAATAGATGCATAACAAGAGTGAAGCCATTCCATACCTAGAATAATATCAAAATTAACCATCTTCAACTCTATCAAATCAGTAAGTATGACTCTATAAAGAATAGTAACTAGACAATTTTAATACACCTTCTTAGAAAACACTAACTCCCCTACTAGAGTAGAAACCAGGAAAGGCTCAGGAATATTTTCAAGACTCATTTCAAAGTTCATAGCAACAAGTGGTGTCACATAGGAAAAAATTAACCCGGGGTCCAACAGAACATAAACATCAAAGAAAAAGACATGGAGCATACCAGTAACAATATTGGGAGAATCCTCCTACTCCTGATGGGATGGCAAATCATAGAAGCAGTACTGGCGCTGACCGCCAGCAGTGCTATATGAAGCGCCCTGAGAAGGGGTTGGATGGGCTACAGGAGTTGGAGCACTAGCAGTCTGATTCTGGAGGTGAACATCACGGTGCCCCTGCCTGGTATGCAGACACTCTCTAAGACTGTGGCCTAGCTCGCCACAACCAAAACAACCTCTCTGATTGGCTAAGAACTCACCGGGATGGTCCCTACCACACTTAGTACATAGAGGACTATGAGGTCAGTTACTCACACTACCCTGGGATCTAGTTATAGAAAGCTTGTTCCCCTACTCCTGCCTACCTCTGGGTACGGTAGCACTAGCTGATGAAGATGTAGGAATGGACAAATGATTATGGAACTATGGACGGTTCCCTCCATAAAATCTATTTTTTCTATGCTCAAACGACTTCAATCTGGCCCTCTTATTTCCCCTTAATCTATCTCTATCCCTTAGCTTGTCTGCGTCTATCTATTGTGCATGCATCATCATCCTACAAAGATCCATATCCCTGTTGAGCATAGAAGTCCTACACCCATTCAGCACCAAACCAGATACACTAGTCATGAACTTACTCATAATAGCTCGGGTGTCAGCAATCAAATCCGGAGCATACTTAGCTAACTGGTTAAAATTAAGGTAGTACTCCTTAACAGTCATGGATCCCTATCTCAAGTTTATAAACTCCTCTACCTTCACCTCTCTCATCTCTAGCAGAAAGAACTTATCCAAAAATGTATCCTAGAATACCTGCCAAGTCATAGGAGCATCATCCTCCCCTCTATTCTTTCTCCATGCAACAACCCAGTCATAAGCAATGTCCTTCTACCTGTAAGATACTAGCTCAACACTTTTTTCCTCATAAACATGCATCACTTGTGTGAAAGAACCTCTTCAAGATACAATTATGGGTCCTCACCTTTCTTAGACCCATAGAATTCTGATGGATTCATCCTCATGAAATCACAAATCCTAGCAGAAGCTAAATCACCTCTCTACTAATTTACAATAATCACCTCGCCAAAATCCAATACCTGAGGGAAAAGTTATAGCCATTTTTATGAGAGGTAATAAGCCGAGGCGATAAGCGAGCCAGCCAGTGTAATTTCTTGCAGTCAAGCTCCACATCCAAGAGAGGTATTTAGGTTATTTCCCACCCTTAAAGAGCCCCAATAACACGAGATTCAGCCTCTAATAACCAAATTATACCCTCATTCTCTCAAATTCTCTCAAGAACACACCTTAGGGTTTTAATTCAATATTTAAGAAACTCAAGATTCCACCATGGTTTTTCCAAATTGATTCAAGACTTAAGATCCCTATACCAAGAGCTTTAAGTGTCTACCTTCAAGATTACCATTGAAGATTCAAAAGCTCCAAGCTTTTAACATTCAATTCATCCTAGGAAATCCAAGATTCAAGCTTTCCAATTTAAGATCATCAATTAAGGTATGTGGAATTTCAACAAGGACAATCCTTTTGTCCTTGTGTCCAAATCCTATTTTAAATTACAAATTATTGAATTTTATGTGATTTTCCATGAAATTGAAGTTAGGGTTTATACCCAATTTATATTGTTTGAAGATTATGAGTTTACAAGTGATTGAATATTGAATTACATGACTATTTTCATGTATTTATGCTTGTAACACAATTTTTTAGATTTTCAAAAGTAGGTTTAAGTATGATATTGAGATTCTTGATCTTATTATTTTGATGGTGTTGAAGTATTTTCAAGAAGCATATTGAGTTGGATGTTTTTCTATGATTTTGAATGTATTTATATGAGTTCTAAATTGGGATTCATACCCATTATCACTAGTTACAAGATTATGAGTTTTTGAGAGTTGTTAAAGATAAATTTCATGAGTTTGTTTATATTTTCATGAACATTGCTGAAATTCCAGATTTTAAGATGATTTACGAATGTTTATGTTATCAAGCATGAATTTTGAGATGTTTTGACATGAGTTTGAAGCATGGTCTTTAAGCCCTAAGAATTAGTTTTAATATTTCAAGAAGCTTATATTTTTAGCATGCTTTGATAAGCAAGATTTGATCTTTTGATCCTAAGCTAAGATAAGAAATCCACATTATTCATATAATTCATAATTTAAAGCAAAGAGAAGCGTGATTGATTTTTATTATAAACCCTTATGCTATTTTAAGGTAAATTTCCTAAAAGTCTTGAGCAATAAGTATAGGAGTAGTAGTTAGCACCGAGTTGGGTATGATTCCAAGGTCTCATACCCTAAAACTACGTGCCACCATAGGATTAAGATTTATGGGCCCGAGGCCAAGATAGTGATCACTAAAGTTAAGGTTCTATTTCGATGGAAAGGATAGAACAACTCTCCCCAATGTAGGTAAGACGTTGGACTCCATAAGAATGCTCACATGGTTTATCTCGGTTAGAAAAACTCCCAGAAAGATGTCCCCCACTCTTAAAACTGTTTAGTGATCTAAAGTATTGAAATAAAGTATTTACTATGCAGAAAGCGTTTCAGATTTTATTTAGCTTACAAGATTTGAGAATAAGAAGAGAATACAGATTCTAGAACTAAGTGTAATGACTCATGAGATTTATACTACATGATTTACTATTCATAATTTATGATCTTTAGATTTCAGATTTACTCAAGCTATGTGAGTCATTTACATTTAGCATGCATCATTTTATAAATTATGTGATTATGATATATTTTTTTAGTTATTGCATTTCACCCCCATATGCTCAGTACATCATCAAAGTACTGATCCATATATATCTCTACGTGCTACATTGTCTCATAATGTAGGTACAAGTTTTAGTATGCACATTCAAACTCAAACAGTTACAAATTCTAGCCAGCGAGATGATTAGTCCTCCTATTTTGGGGACTTCAGTTAGACTTACTATTGTTCTTTACTTTATTATTATTAAGTATTGATTAGTGGTAGTTGGGGTCGCTTCCTAGCTGTCAATAGTCAGTATAGTAGAGGCTTCATAGATGTCAGTCAGAGTCAGTTATGTAAACTTCAGTTTCCAGTTTTGTTTTATATAAGCAAAGTTGTATTCATCTTTATGTAGCTTTGTATTGATCAAGTTTTGCTTTATTTATTTTCCTCATAATTTTCATATTTATGTATTTTAATCGGTTGCTCATGAGTTATACTAGTATAAGGGTTAGCTTGGGATCACTTGTGGTCCTAAGCACCGTATGATGTCTCAGGATAGATTTTTAGGGTGTTACAAACTTGGTATCAGAGCACAGAGTTTAAGTGTTATGGGTGTCTGTGAAGCCGTGTCTAGTAGAGTTTTGAGGAATGGTAAGGAGACGTCTCTACTTTTTTTTAGAGGCTACAAGGCATTTATAAAATATTTCCATTCTTTCAAGTCTTAGATTGTGATATAGAAAGGGTCTCTAAGAAACTTATATAGATTCTCATCTTACTCTATTTGGCCCATCTCTGCCTTATTCTCAAGGTATCAGAAATAATCAAGCTCAAATCTTTACTACTAGAGCTTTCTCAAATAGTCTCCACAGATAGTTATAGGATTATAAGAAGGCTAGAAAGTATCCTATCAGTAATTTTAGGTTCCAATGTTTGAAGGGCTTTATTTATGATCATGAGAAGTCGTGCACTAAGCCCAAGTCAAATGTGCTTTCATATTTTTCCTCAGAATCCATGATGATAATCTATACTTCCCTATCTATGTATTATTCTTGAGATAGCATGATCAGCAAGTTCTAGTTCCTCCCCAGATAATACTCCTATATTTGCTAGAAGAAGTTTCAGAAGTTACACCAAGGGCTTGAGAGGAGCTCTCTAGTGTGTTAGGTTCCTTAAGTTGAAAGTTATGACCTCATTCCTATGAGTCATTCAATTAAGATAGAATAAGATGTGTATTCTTAGATCACTAAATATTGTGTGTCAAGTTTCTATCTCTTGTAATCTTACTATCATTGTGTTGTTAAAACTAAAAGTCTAGTGAAGCCGTGTGGGGCTCTTTCGATTCACTAGCATAGTTGCTTTGTTATTCATCTCATTTTTTTGTTCAAAACACAAAATCAAAGTCTAGTGAAGCCATGTGGGGCTCTTTCTTCACTAGCATAGTTGTTTTGTTATTCATCTCATTTTCTTGTTCAAAATACAAAATTAAAGTCTAGTGAAGTCATGTGGGGTTCTTTCGATTCACTAGCATAGTTGCTTTGTTATTCATATCATTTTATTTTTTAAAACACAAAATCAAAGTCTAGTGAAGCCAGGTGAGGCCTATTTTGATTTACTAGCAACTTGTTGTTCATCTTGTTTTTCTTGTGTTGGTTGGAACTGGAGGTTTAGAAGTGTAGTGACAAGAAGGGAGGCAAGGGAAAATTATTATATATATATATATATTGCTGAATTTTTGCATATGATTGATTTAGTAATAAAGTGATATGTCCTTGTGTGTTAGTTTAGTAGAAGGTAGAGAAGGAGTTATTAGTTAAGGAGAATTGTTGTTTGCTTGAAGTATGAAAAGAGTTATTGATGATATTTGTTGTGTTAGAAAAGTATAGGTTATTGATGAAAGTACTTGGTGGTTGAGTGTTGTTAATTTAGGCTTCCTTGAAGTTACAAAAAGGGGGTTTAGTTGAAACTTATAGAGCTATGAAAGAAGTTAGATATATAGATGGATGAATAGTAATAATTTGTAGAAGGAGGATGTGTTGATGGATTGTAAATAAGATATGTCATATGATTAAGATTGATTATTATTGTTATAAAGTTTTAGAGGACTAGTGTTTTCATATATTTGACATGTAAGAATATTGTAAGGAGTTGTGGTTAATCATAGCTAGAACTAGACACTAAGTTTGAATAGCAGATGATGAGCCCGGTGGATATAATGATTGATGTGTTTGTGAATGTTAGCTGTATGGAAGTGATCTAGTAGGCTTGAACAATGTATGCAAGAGCTTAAGTTTATTTATTCGCAATTTAGTATGATGTTGGAGGTATGATGTAGAGGTGTGCCCAAGGTGATATGGGGCTTTCTTATTTTTGAAATTTATTAAGTGTTGTGTGGTTAGTAGTACCCTTGAATTGATAAGTATGAATGCGGCTATGTGGTATATGATGTTCTTGTCAGTTAGCTTATGGGTTATAGGTTGATGATGTTGGGTATGCTGGTGTAAGTTTAGAGATGTGATATTAGGAGACTACGAAGGAAGAGTTAGCAGAGAGTTTTACACTTTCAGGTGTAGTCTTTTGGGTTAAGTTATACTATTTACGTGTATTGTAAGACCCCAAAAAGTTCCCTCATTGTCTAATCCCTTTAGATCATGTCAAGAGAGGTATCACAGTAAGAAAAATTTTAGCAAAGTGTTAGGACTTAGTCTTTTCCAAAGCCCTCAACTTCGAGGATTTTATTTACAACCTTCCCGACCTCCAAAAGTTTATTTTTAAGTTGATTCATGATGGGGCAAGTTAATAGTACATCTCGGGTGAGTTTCAGAATTTTCAGATGAGCCTAAGAAAATGTTTGGTATGCCAAACCAATAGCTCGAGGTGTTAAAACTGCACTGCTACAAGCACCACGCTACCCTGCCTAGAGCGGCACTGCTATTCCGGCTGAGGCAAATTTCTGCAGTCAAACTCTGTCTCCTTAGGGGAAAAAGAGTTATTTTTTTACCATCCCCAATCCATCCAAACACAATATTAAATCCTATTCTAAGCACATTAGGCATGTTTTCATTACTTTTCTCTCAAGTAATACCCTAAGAACTCGAAAGCTCCTCCTCCAAGAAGTCTAGATCCTCCATTGTTACTCTAAGAAAGTTTTAGATTAAGGGGTTCCATAGATTTAGAATGGTGGCTTAAAGCTAAGGGGGAGATGATAGAATGAGTGACAAAGTTAGACATCCCAATTTTAGTAGTAAAGCCAATGTTGTATTGAAACATCAAGAGAATGAGGATGAGGCTTAACCTATTCTTATTTCAGTGTGGGCATTTCAGTTATTCCAATATCTACTCATGCCTTATGTATCAGTTCAATGATCATAGTTCATGTTCACGCGCATAATAGAGAATAATGTACTCTCCCAGTTACTAGTATGAGGAGTTCCAGTTCATTCAGCAATCGGAATCACCTTTCGTAAGTTATGAATTCCAAAATTCAAGTCATGCAGCTCCTGACTCATGTACCCATGCAACACTCTTAACGATCAGTGAAATTTGGATTTATATCAGGTACGTCCTTAGATTAGATCTCTTTAATGAATCTATGTCGTGAATACTCTATTCCTCTGGCCTCAGATGAGTGCCCAAATTATGCATGGTATCCCTTCATGTTTCAGGTCCTCATGTTCTAACCTGTTAGCGACCTTTCTTTAGATCAAGATAGTGATGATGAATGATTGTGTAGATATAGATATGAAGATAGGCTTGAATGTCATATCGGTATATAAGAGGTTGAATTTAGTTGCTAAAGTGATGAGGAAAATCACCTAGAGTGAGTAGTTATGATAATGCTCGGAATGTTGAATTCATGGGTCAGATTTGTATTATGGTGTGGAGTTACGTGTAGCACCTTTTAATTTTGAGTTAGGCCTTACTGTCATAAAGGGAACCAGTTCAGTTTAGACTTTAGCGAACGGATTTATCAATGCAATATGAAAACTTTAAGTTGAATCAAGCGAGTGTGATATTTGAGGGGAATAGCATAGTCGAGGAAGCAGTTGAGAAGTGTTGCTAAGCTTGAAAGTAAGAAATAGCGTTTCTTAAGGACTAGAAATTCTATCTTACCTTATGATTTTTGGTTCTATGTTCCAGGCCACAGAGAGGTAGCAATGTTGTAATTCCTTATTCAGATGTTTTATTTAGATCATGCCCAAAGTTCTTTACTCCCTAATAGCATTAGAAATTTCTTAGAAGAGCGTTGAATAAATACTCTATTTGGATGTAAGAATCCAATATGATTCAGTCTATAAGTATCCTGTGTATCATCTCAGTCTTTTTCTAGTTTTTCAACCGAATCAGTATCATTTAGGGATGAATGATCCCAAGGGGTAGGTAATGTAATACCCTGAGTTTTCATGTTATAAAACCTCTCATCTTTTCTCATGAGATCAGATCCAGCGTAAAGAAATGGTTACTCATAAATTGACTCTCTTGTTTCTATCTTATCCATATAGTTATGTTCATAAGAATTCATGCACTTGCAGATCAGTTCATTAGCTCATTATGTTTGAGATACATCTATTTAATTTATTTTAGTTGTGCATGATAGCGTATAGCCTCAGATTCCTTAGTGTTTCATCCTAATTAGCCACATTCGAGGACGAATGTTCCCAAGGGGGAGATAATGTAATCACCCATATTTTTGAGTTAGTCTATGAACCATCGTTCTTACGTGTAGGAACTATAATTGAAGTTATTCCCATGAGAATATAACTTTTATTATCCTTATCCTCATGTTTGATTTGCTTTTGAGGTGAAAATGTTCATAGAAAAAATTTAGAGCCAAGTTGAGCTAAGATCCTTTGATTCGTCCAAAAGTTGATATTTGATTCTACAAAGGTCTACTTTAAATGTGTATAACTTGTTATATACATGGAATTTTGCATCTCAAGACCCACCAAATTGTATATAATTTAATTAGCTTTCCAACGATACCAATTTCGTCAAAATTTGATACCTGAGGGAAAAGTTATAGCCGTTTTTGTGAGAGGCAATAAACCAAGGAAATAAGCGAGGCGTCGTCGTGCCTATTCCAGCCAGTGTAATTTCCTGCAGTCAAGCTCCACGTCTAAAAGGAGTATTTAGGTCATTTCCCACCCTTAAATAGCCCCAATAACACGAGATTCAGCCTCTAATAACCAAATTATACCCTCATACTCTCAAATTTTCTCAAGAACACACCTTAGGGTTTCAACTCAATATTCAAGAAACTCAAGATTCCACCATGGTGTTTCCAAATTGATTCAAGCTACCTAGACCAAGAGCTTCAAGTGTCTACCTTCAAGGTCACCATTGAATATTCAAAAGTTCAAGCTTTTAACATTCAATTCATCCTAGGAAATTCAAGATTCAAGCTTTCTCATCTAAGATCATCAACTAAGGTATGTGGGGTTTCAGCAAAGACAATCCTTTCGTCCTTTTTTCCAAAACTTGTTTTAAATTATAAATTACTGAATTTTATGTGATTTTCATGAAATTGAAGTTAGGTTTTATACCCAATTTATATTGTTTGAAGATTACGAGTTTACAAGTGATTGAATATTGAATTGCAAGACTATTTTCATATATTTATGCATGTAACGCAATTTTCCAGATTTTCGAAAGTGGGTTTAAGTATGATATTGAGATTCTTGATCTTATTATTTTGATGGTGTTGAAGTATTTTCAAGAAGCATATTGAGTTGGATGTTTTTCTATGATTTTGAATATATATATATATATATATATATATGAGTTCTGAATTGGGATTCATATCCATTATCACTATTTAAAAGATTATGAGTTTTTGAGAGTTGTTGAAGATAAATTTCATGAGTTTGTTTATATTTTCATGAACATTGCTGAAATTTCCAGATTTTAAGATGATTTACGAATGTTTATGTTATCAAGAATGAATTTTGACATGTTCTAACATGAGTTTGAAGCATCGGCTTTAAGCCCTAAGATTTAGTTTTAATCTTTCAAGAAGCTTATATTTTTAGCATGCTTTGATAAGTAAGATTTGATCTTTTGATCCTAAGCTAAGATAAGGAATCCACATTATTCATATAATTCATGATTTAAAGCAAAGAGAAGCGTAATTGGTTTTTATTATAAACCCTTATGCTATTTTAAGGTAGATTTCCTAAAAGTCCTGAGCAATAAGTATGCGAGTAGTATTTAGCACCGAGTTGGGTATGATTCCAAGGTCTCATACCCTAGATCTACATGCCACTATAGGATTGAGATTTATGGGCCCGAGGCAGAGATAGTGATCACTAAAGTTAAGGTTCTATTCTAATGGAAAGGATAGAACAACTCTCCCCAACATGGATAAGACGTTGGACTCCATGAAGAATGCTCACATGATTTATGTCGGACAGATTTTTGGGGCGTTACAGGTGCTTAAGGTTACAAGTAGACCTAAGATAACCCTTTGAGCCTGCTACTTCACCTAACACTTACTTTAAGGTAGATAATCAAACAATAGGACTAAATCTCATCAAGTCATAACTGAAAAGAACTGGAAATAAAATATCTGAACACCAAATGCTGAGAAGTTTGACTATCAACCAACAATCTAGTCTGACAAAGTCTCTAATACTCAAGCAACTAGAGAGCCATTGGGATATATCCCCAGCTGACTCAAACTCAAATGAAAAGAAGTAAAAAAACTACTAATAAAACTGAATGTCTGGATAATAGGTCCTCAAACCGTGAGGACTCACCACTGTAGAGATATAGACCAAGGTACTCGGGATCATTGACGCTGCTGGGACTGAGCACCTGAACCTAAATCGTGAGAAAATGTAGCACACGGAGGAGCCTGTGAATCAATACTTTGAGAATGTACTGAGTATATGGGGGTGTATACATTTACATAAATAATATCAGTACTCTTTTATAGAAAACATGCATGTTGATATAAATGACTCACATAGCTTGAATAAGACTGAAAGCTAAATCTCATAAATCGTGATTAGTAAAGCATATAATATAAATCTCGCGAGTCATTATACTTAACTCGAAAACTTGCATTCTCCTCTTATTCTCAAACTCAAAAGCTAAAGGAATCTTTAAACCATACTTTAAAAAATCATGCTTTTATATCGAGGAGAATGGAAATTTCTTGAAACTCAAAGACTTGAGACTTTAGTAATTTCAAGACTTGGGAATGACTATAGACTCTTATGAACTTGGAAGTTTCTTCTAACCGACAAAAACCATGTGAGCTTACATGGAGTCCAACATGTCGCCCACCTTGGGGAGAGCTTTTCTACCCTTGTTATCAGAATAGAACCTCAACTCTAGTGATCACTATCTCGACCTCAGGCCAAATAATCTCAATCCTATGGTGGCACGTAGTTCTGGGGCATGAAACATTGAAATCAAGCCTAACTCAATGCTAAATACTACTCCCATACTCAAGCTCAGAACTCTTAGGAAATCCACCTCAAAATAACTCAAAGGTCTATAATGAAGACCAAATTATCATTCTCTTAGCTTTAAATCATAAAGACTGTGGATTCCTGTCTTAACATAGGCTCAAAAGCAATCTTTCTTTAGAATCAAAGTACTTGTTGATTTAATCATATTAAAGGACATAGTCTTCAATAACATCAAACCTCATACTTGGTTTAAAACTTATAGGCATGCTCAAATAATCTCAGTGTCATGATGAAGTTAAATTCTTGACATAACCTTGGAAAAACACTTAGAAACATCAACTCAATATAAGGATGTGCAACTCATAGTAGAATTTCTCAACTCATGTCATAAAATAGTGAAATAATCATGCAAATCAAGACTTGAACAACTTGTAATCTCATAATCTCAAAATAAAGTAATTTGGGTATAAATCCACTTGCAAAGTCATGAAAATCATTAATAAAAACTAATAATTTAGGCACAAGAATGAAAGAAATGTTCTTGTTTAAACCCCACATACCTTAGATTGATAAACTTGGATGAACAACTCACTTTTGAGATGTTATTGGAACTCTTGAATGGGGGTTCTTGGAATTCTTGCACTACAAACTTGAAATCTTGACTCAATGTGGAGAAGTGATGGAAAAATTTTGAGTTTCTTGGAGGGGAAGTATGATGAACTAGGGTTTTTATTTGAAGAGAATGAGGATTTAGGGCATAAAGAGATTTGTAATAAGATAGATTTTATATTTTTTAACAGATTAGGGGTAGGATAATTGTCCAAAATACCCCTACTTTTAACCCTTAATGAAACTGGAAAATATAACTGGGAGCCCTATTTTATGGGCCACCGCGATGCGCCACTATCGCGGTGGCTCACTAGAAAGTGACAAACGGCAATCTGGGGGTCACCGTAATGCGGTGCCATCGCATTGTCCTACTGGTTGGAACCTAGAACTTCAGCGCAAAGTGCCACCATCGTGGAGTCCTATTGGAATTCGACAATTGGTAAATTAACCCTCTCTACGACGCGCTAAACACAAAAATAACTTTGTTTTACGACTGAAACTTAAATTAGTCATAACTCCTTGCCCGGTTATCGGATTTAGGCAAATCTTATATCGTTGGAAAGATAATTCAATTTTATACATGATAAAAAGTCAAAATTAGAAAAATTATACATGATTTAAACATTACTCACTTGGGAGTCACCCCTTAACTTTCTAGAGATGAACTTAGGTTTAGCAAAATTTTGGGGTATTACAGGGATACAGTTTAAAATTCAAAAATTGCCTCCATCGTTTAGATTCCTTACTTTAACTGCAATTGTTATTGGTTCAAGTTTTCTAGACTTATATACATCATTTCAACCCTCGATGCCCGTAAGGCTGCTTTCTTGGTCTTCTACTATTTTCTATCTAGGTGATAATCCTGACCACGCTACCTAGTTGCAGCTCCCTAGCAAAGTGTCCATCTGTATTTTTTCTCTTTTAGAGAGACAATAGATGAAGTTACATTACCGGATACACTTTCATATTTGTACTTGATACAGATTTCTCATGTTTAAGATAATTTCATTAGCCAGATTCTCTAGAAGTTCTTTGTTACCCTATGTCTCCTCTTCAATTAGCTCTCAGATGATATAATAGTCTTTCATCAACTCCCCTTTCCCTCATAGACATTCTCCTTCTGCTCCTTCTGGCGTATAATCATCTTCTCGAATAACCCTTTCATATAAATTTGCGCCAGGGGAATTTCTTTTAGTTTTCGGCTCTTGTTTGATGTAGTGCAATGCTTCAAAGGCTTTCTCAGAGTTCAATACACACTTAAAGTTAAGTTCAATCACTATTGAATTTTTGCAATGACACCAAATATTGATCCCTTCTCAAAACTTGACACGCATAAACACGAGCAGCAACCGTCAGTAATTCATAACAAGGTATCTTCACCATATTTATGGGGACCTTAGACCTATCAATTCAAACTCATCAAACTTAACTGTACAATGCAGGATCCTATTTGAATGATCAGTGCCTAATCAGTTAAAAATTGCATTCATATAAATATTGTACTTTGTGTGTGTTGTCCCGATGACCTTATCAGTAATACTTAACTCCCACACATGACGGTGGATCTATCCATCTGCACGCACCTTATTCTTCCTAGCCCATCTATGACTTAAATTGAATAAACAGATGACTAACAAGTTGCAAGAGATGCCACATCTGTTTAAATTGTGAAATAATTACAGATATTTGTTACGACAGATAATCAATCTGTTGTAACATATGACATATCTGTTGGAAAAGCAAACAGATATATCCATCTGTTGCAACAGATTATCAATATATTGTAAGTTATCGAACAGATGGAATATATTTTGCAATAGATTACCCATCTATTAGATTAATTTTAAAGTAATTTTATTTTCTTTCCGAAATACAATAAAAGATAAAATATTATATTTAGATCCATTTTTTTAATTTACATATTCGAAAAGTCACCATTTTTATTTAATTAAGAGATATGAATAGTCGTGGTTTTTTGTTTGACCAACCCCTTCCAATTAAATCATTTATAAATAGGTCCCTCCTTACTTGTTCATTCTACTACCCTTACAAATATGGCTGATCCAAATTCGTGCAATAAGATTCATATTGAGTCCTTGCAAGAACTTCAAAGGCAGTTTGATGAACTTCAGAGGGATTTGGCTGACTTCGGAGCAAGGCTGGGGAGGGCCCTGCTGCTACCGGATGAAAATTATCCGGTTGACAATAATAATAATAGTAATAATAATAATAGTAATGGTAATAATAATAGTAGTAATAATAATTAGGTTATGTTTTTTTCTTTTTGTGTATGTATGTATTTTCCTCCTTTTGTATATCGAATCTACCCAAGGGATTCAAAAATCTATGTTTGGTGGTCGACTTTGAATTTTTAATTCTTATTTAGTATTTAATTATCATTCTGTTTATTTCTTATTTTCAACATGTCGACGGAGCTTAATCTGATGCGACAGATCAATCATATATTGCAACAGGCGGTTATTAATAAAAAAGAGTTATTATTATTGAGAGGGTGAAAATACATGACTTTTCAATTATTTAATATTAAAAATGGTTCATAAATTAATAATAAGAACATAAATGATAAACACAATTTATAACCGTAAAAGAACGGTTATTTGATTTTAATAACTGATCGTGACTTTTCACCATTTTTGTTATTAAATTTATTTTTAAAATTATTTATTTATTGGTATATAATAAAAAAAGGTCACAATATTGGATTAATTAACGTATATGATGATTGTTAAGAAAAAAGATAAATAGTCATGACATTTTGTCTAAAACACATTCAACAATGTTGTTGATGCATTAAATTCCCCATTTATTGCGACTGATGTATCAGTTGTTAGAAGAAATTAAAAAAACTATTAAAATAGATCGTCCATTTGTTGCAACAGATGGTATATCTATTGCAATTGATGTTTTATCTGATGCAATAGATATACAATCTATTGCCAGAACTCAATATAAATAGTTATTATTTTATTAAAGAAACAATTATTGAAAAGGTATTTTTTTAATTTATATAATAAAAAAATCAGCAAATTTAGATTAATGATATGATGATAATTTTTTTTTTAAAGATAGATTATATGTTGCAATAGATAGATTATCTGATGCAACAGGTTCTCTATTTGTTGCAACAGATGGTATATCTGTTATAACAGATGAGTTATCTGATGCAACAGATATAGAATCTGTTATCAGAACTCAATAAATATGGTTCTTGGAAAGAACTAATTAATAATAATAATCTGAAAAGTCATGACTTATCCCAATATTTCTTAATTTAATTAAATCATAATTTTTCACAGTAATCAAAAATGTAATTGATAAATGGAGGTGAACAGTTAGATTATATGTTGCAATAGATGGATTATCTGATGCAACAGGCTCTTTATTTATCGTAACATATGGTATATCTGTTATCATAAATGAGTTATCTGATGCAACAACTATAGAATCTGTTGTCACAACTCAATAAAAATAGTTCTTGGAAAGAACTAATTAATAATAATAATCTTAGAAGAAATGACTTATCACAATATTTCTTAATATAATTAAGTCATAACTTTTCACAGTAATAAAAAATGTAATTAATAAATGGAGGTCCACAGTTAGATTATATGTTACAATAGATAGATTATCTGATGCAACAGGTTCTCTATTTGTCGCAATAGATGGTATATCTGTTGTCACAGATGAGTTATCTGATGCAACAGCTATAGAATCTGTTGTCACAACTCAATAAAAACAATTCTTAGAAAGAACTAATTAATAATAATAATCTGAAAAGTCATGAATTATCACAATATTTTTTAATTTAATTAAGTCATAACTTTTCACAGTAATAAATAGTGTAATCAATAAATGGAGGTGAACAGTCGCGCCTTTTTGCCACTAATTCAAATTCAATCCTCTATAAATAGGTCCTTCCTTACTCATTCGTTCATTCAACTACACACTCTTTATTTATTACATCTTGTCTTTCATATTACACCTTTTACCACTTTCTCTTCCCTGACTTGGGTAAGTTTTTTCTTGCCAATTTATAGTATACGTTGTATTACATTCGGATATTTTTTTCCTTACTTTTGTTTTTACGTTTTTTGTCAATTCATATGTGTTCTAGATATGGTTGATTCAGTGTGGGACATTGCTTTTTTGCAAGACGCCGTGAATGAACTTCGGATACAGGTTCGTGACCTGCAATGGGAACTGAGAGCAGTTAGAGCAAGGATTCTCTGTAAAATCCGACGGATGAGGAGGGCCTTGCTGCTACCTATTGAAGATTGACCAGCTGGCAATAATAATAATAATAATAATGATAATAATAATGATGATGATGATGATGATGATGACGATGATAATAATAATAATAATAATAATAATAATAATAATAATAATAATAATAATAATAATAATAATAATAATAATAATAATAATTTAGAATTCAGTAGCAATAGCAAGATTTATCTGTTGGGTTTGTGGCAGGGGCTGATTTGTGTTGTTCAAAACAGATTACTCATATATTACAATAGATAAGCAGTCTGATGCAACAGATAATCAATCTGATCCAATAGATAACTAGTCTATTTCAACAGATAACTAGTCTGTTGCACGACTTTGACGTTTTAATTCATACTCCCTCCCACTCAAATTACCCATCCCAAATTGAGATGGCATATTGATTAAGAAAAATAATTAACAACATGTCTCATTTATCATAATACCTCTATTAAATGATGTTTACATTTTAATTTGAAGAAAAAGTGATTAATGCAAAGGGTAAAACATGGAATTTTTTTCTCTTCTTGGTATAAAATGACGAGTAAAATGAGAAATCAAATTAGGAAATTTGAGACAAAGGAAGTATTTAATTTTTATTCTGTCTATTATATTCTCAACAAACATGTCCATGATTGGACGTAAGAAATAATTTTGAATCCAGTAGCAATAGCAAGAGTTGAAACATATTGGTTATCTGTTGGGTTTGTGGCAGGGGTTGATTTGTGTTGTTCCAAACAGATTAATCATCTGTTGCAACAGATTAATCATCTGTTGCAATAGATAAGCTGTCTGATGCAACAGATAATAAGTTTGATGCAATAGATAATCAATCTGATGCAACAGATAACTAGTCTGTTGCAATAGATAAATCTTCTGTTGTTACAAATTACTCATCTGATGCACCGGATGAGTGATCTTTAAATTGTGGGCACTTATGTTGGATTCACAATCAGGTTCTATCCATTGTTGGAAAAACAATAGTAATTGTATACCCAGATGACAAATTCGAATAAAAATCATAATTTTACTTACCAAAGTGACCTATGATGTAATGCCAAAGTGAAAAATGATGTAGGAAATAAAATTTGACCTAAGAAATTGGTCAGATAGCAGCAGTAGCGGTAACAACAACAACAACAATGGTTGACAAGAAGAAGATAAAGATGATAATAAAGTAGAAGATGATGATAATGAAGTAGAAGATGATGAATAAAACAGCAGCAACAATGAACAACAATAATCATGAAGAGAGAGAAAACAACAACGGATGAGAAGAGAGAGAAACACGCCTTTTTTTCTTCGTTTCCTTTTATATTAACTAACATTTGAATCAAAGTGTAAATTAAAGAACTTTTGAATTATTTTCAAACTTCCCCAACTTTCTTAATCCATAATAAAGTAATTGTCACCTCCACTCAATAATTAAGACTTGTGTCACTTACACCTCATTTTAAAACTCTTTTGTCACCTATAGTTCAAAACCCCAAGTTTGAAATCCTTTCTATTGATTATTATTGTTTGTCCCACCTCGACCACCACTTTGTATGTGTGCTTTTCTTTGAATGAGTTTCAACCACTCACAGTGTGGTTTTAAAATAAAAAATTAAATATGAAATACTTCAAAGTTTAATTTGATTTGTGGAAGTATTATAGTTTGTTTGGTCAAATTTTGAAATTAATTTATTTTGACAAGTTTTTTTTTTGAAAGTATTTTAAAAAATATATTTTTGATGAGAAGTTGTCTGTATTCGATCAATAAATTTTAAATCTCTATTGCGTAACAATTAATGTTTAACCAAATTTTTTAAAATATTTTTAATATATTTTTCTCAAAAGTGCTTTTAGAGAAAAACTACTTTATTTAACTTTTGAAAACTTCTTGTTGTTGCTGCTCCTTAGAAATATTTGTTTTCTCTCAAAATATTAGCCAAACAGTTCAATTTTCTTTAAAAATAAGCACTTTTCAAAAAAAAAAAAAAAACACTGAATGTGTCGGTCTAAATCTTATTATAGTTCAGATTTGAAATTTATGAATTTCAGCTTCTAGTCATTTTGAATTATTTTGAGTTTTAAATTATAAATTATTCTAGAACTTGTACTATCTCTTAAAGCAAATGCAAAATATAAATAAAAATTATTGAATTCGAGTGAACCCCTAAACAAAATTGTACATGAGGATGCTGTGGATGATGCCATTTGCAAGTGTAAATTGAGGTATTACTTATTCAGCGATTTGAGGCATTCGGGTGTCAAATAGATATATCGATCAATTTGTTAGATCAACCTTAAACTTCAGCTCTGCGCGAAGTATAGAAAACTTTAATAATATTACTAATAGTATAAATATATATCATTCATTTATAATTGTCCTTGACGAATTTTCATATTTTGAAAACAGAGAAGTGAATACATTATGTGTTATATAACAAACTAAACAAAAATCTAAATTTTTTCACCATTGCTATTCTGCATTTCATTTTTTATTTGTTTCATGGATGAGAATGCTAGCTATCTCTAGAGCTGCGGCAGCAACAGGTAAAGATTTTCTTAATCAATTCTCAAAAAAATAAAATTAATATTTTTCTATTTTATTAGGAAAATGAATTTATTCTTATCTAAATAAAATTTAATAATGAGTTACGATGATCTTATATATATGACATATA
>NC_061120.1:10950872-10958004 GCF_002878395.1 Capsicum annuum | reverse complement strand
TTCTGTATTGTTTCTTAATTTTTTTTTCCTTTTTTATAATGATGAACTAATTCAGTTTAGTTAATGCATTTATGAATCATTTGACAATTAAAGACAATAGTATCTGAATAATGGAGCTATATATGTTTCAAAATCTGTACATTATATATGTATTTTCAAGCAGCAGTTCATATGTATTTTTGACATAGTAAATATATGTTAGGTTAAAGGTGGTAACTTTGATTAACAAAACAAGTATATGATTCGTAATTGTTCAAAGTTTTAAATATATGTGACATATAAATATATGTTTGAATTGCATAATGTTATTACTGCATATGAATTTATATTGTAAAAATACATTTGATTTATAATACTAATGTATTTTTTTTTAAAAAATATAATCACTGCATATGTATTTTGTAACTATAGACAAACCTATCACTTCATAAAAAAGTCAAATTTATCTTTAATTCAAATTCTCAAGTATAATTATTTTAAATGAACACATATAAAAAATTACATATTAGGTTTGATCAATATGTATATTCCAACATCTTTATATTAACACGAAATATGTATTTTTTGGGAAAATATTTATAACGTATAATCCATATGTATTTTATAGCAAAATATCAACATTGCATATATATATTTTAAATAACTGCATTAAAATGTCAAATTACACTTTAATTTAAATCCTAATTTATAATTATAGTTAATAAAAATATAGTAAAAATGCATATTAGGTATGTTGCAGTTGTATTTTTTAAGTGTTTGTTTCTAATATTTCATATGTATTTTTTTGCTGAATAACAATTGATTTATACTACATATGTATTTTTAAGGATAATATGAAAACTACATATGAATTTTTTAACTAAATCTCACAGTAAAATGTTGAACTCCTTAAATCTAATACTACATGTTGTATTTAACAATATAGGAATGTGGTGAAAAACTTTAATACTTCAATAGGTTTCCTTATTTTTCTTAAAAATTAGGTGGCAACTCTGTGCAATTTTTCATTCTTTTAGAGTCCATAACGTCGTGCTCGTTTTGACCTTTGTAAAAATAGGGTATGACACCTGTTGCCACACAAAGATGACTGGCTAATTTCAGAGAGCGTACTTGGTGAAGTAGTACTGCCTCCAAAATACAAAAGACCTCCAGGAAGACCTGCGAAGAAGGATCGTAGAAAATCAGGCCGAGATATGTTTAGAAAGAAGAACATCAACTCAAGTGGTGGTTGCGGTGCAAAAGGTTACAATAGGCGTTCCTGTAGGAAATATCGAAAATGAAATATTTCTCTTTCCATATTGTTGTTTAAAATTTTATTTTTATTTTTTATTTAGTTGAACCATTTTTTTTAATCATCATTTGACAAGTGAACACAGTTACATCTGATTTCTGCATATGTATATGTTGAAACATCTGAACATTGCATATGTATTTTGAATGTGCAGTTCAGATGTATTTTTAGCATTGAATATACATGTTATGATGAAGTTGATAACTTTAATTAATCAAACACTTATTTGGTTTGTTATTGTTAATTGATTTAGCCACATATGACTTATTATGCAAAATCTTAGCGTAGTATATGTGTTTATACGATAAAAATATATTTAAATGTATAATACATATGTATTTTAATAAAGAAATATTAACACTTCATATGTATTTATGTAAAATAATATTTCACCATAAATTATAGAATTGTAGTAAAAGTTCTAAATTATCTTTAGTTTCATTTTTTAGTTATAATCATATTAAATGGACAATATGTATAATCATATTAAATGGACAATATGATTTATAATTTCACCATAAATTATGAACAATATGTATTTTACAAAAACGTATTATTAACACCGCATATGTATTTTTATGCTAAAATTTTATTTATAATACTTCCATATTTTTTAGCAAAATATGAACACTGCATATATATTTTAACATAATATTAACATTTTTTAACTAAAAATTTCAGATATATTTTTTGAAATGCTTAGTTATAACATTGCATATGTATTTTTTTCATCTAATAACAAAAGATATGTATTTTTAAGGCATAAAAATTCCTGTACATATGTATTTTACAACAAAATCACACACTAAAATGAAGAACAACATAAAAGACTCATATTAAACTTGAATTAGTACTATTACAATCTACAATTAGAACCACTTCAAAACATCAAAATTAGTTTGTATAATCAGTTCCTACATCCATAAACTATCAGTCATCATACATCAAAAACTTCAGGTACACTAGTAATTCTACTTTGCCTTGGAGGCCTCAATGGTGCTTCAACATCACTATGAGCATTTAATTCTTGCTTTCTAGTCCCATAATCCCACAAAGTTGCAGCATATCTTGTACAGAGTGCATTGGGGTCGAACTCAGTCGCAAGAATTTTATGACCATAAGAAAGACACTCCGCATATGTAACCATATAGACACCACAATCCCTACAAAAAAAAACACATATGTGCTTAAATATATATTTTTAAAAAATAAATTTTTGTTATATGTAAATTAAATAACTTACAAGCTTCCGTTCAGTTGTTCAGGCAAATTCTCTTGAAATAACACATCAAACATATCTGAGGAGTCTTTGTCTTTCTATCTTGGATGATTTTCAACATGAATTCCTTTCTTAACGTAGAAATCACAATGTTCAAGACACAATGGGATAATCGTAGCTAATTTCTCAATGACATCAAGAACAGCCGAATAATGTCCAGATGATTCATATGAATCATATAGGAATATGCACCTCTCTGAGAAAGATAAAATTGCTAGCACCTAATGATGTTTTTCCTTTATATTTACTGGAATATAAATGTCTTCCACTGTATGCTATGGCACAGCAGCATGCATACGGAATCCATTTATGTATTCATTAACATGTGCCATATTTTCTCCAGCCATAAGGTTTTCAACATCCGTAGAATAAACATCATGGAGAGAGCTAATTATGTTCATAAAGTTACAATCTACTGTGCTGAATATGTAAGACCTGTTGGGGTCATACTTTGACTTCTTCCTCAAGTAGTAGAAGCAAACATCAATATGCTGCAGTACGTAAGAACACAAAAATTTAATATAATTCAAACTATTTGTATACTAAATGTAGTATGTGTATGTTATATAAAAATACATATATAAGTTATAGTGCATCACATCCTTTCTTATATAATAAAAAATTACATAGAAAAATACATATTTGCACCTGCATATGTATTTACTAACATAATATGTAATTTAATTACTGCTATAAATGTAAAAAAAATATTGTTAAAAAAAAATACTAACCGAGTCGGTCCATGACTGATCAGGGAACCCCATTGTATAGAACCAGTTTTTATCTTCAACAGTCTCAATTCTGAAATGCATCATTGGAATGGTTGATTTCCCCCTTTTGTAATGATCCACATTTCCCTTCCTGTTTTTTATTGTTAATAAGTATATGTTAAATCATGAGAAGATGATGTAATTTAAAAAAAAAATTAAAATTGTTCAATAGAAATACCTTTTAGCATGAACTTTGAGAAGGTCTTCAGAAATCCAATCCCTAAACTTGTTAACAATTTTTGTATCCACAATCCCATAAATCGGATGATAAACAAATGGATGTTTCTGTGGGAATATACGTATGTTTCCTTCCGAGCTCTCTATATAGTTACGCAATACAAAAATGTAATTATTAAAAAGTATTTGCATAACATGTTACATTGTAAACTAGATATATAACTAATTGTACTTACCGGCAGCTGAACCAAATTTCATCATGTAAGGTGACTCTTTGAATTTGGATGGTCGCCTAATCCTTAACTTAGTAATAGGAGTTTGAATTTCACGATTAGCAGAGGGATGAACAATAATGCTTTTACTACTGTATACATTCAAACTAGGAAGCAAGTCATCAGGGATTGTGTCTTGTGAATCAGGCAAAACTGTTTCATCCCTTTTTTCATCAATGGTTAAGTCTTGTGTTTTAGGAGTTGTCATAATCAGCTCCTCCGTACCAACATCAACCTCTCCGTGCATGTCTGCTTTAGAGCTCGAACCAACGTTCTCTTTGTTTTTCTTCAAAATTGGAAAAAAATTTAATTTTTTATGTCCAAAATAACCCACATAACCTCAAATATATTCATAATACATACCTGACAATGCTCTTGAACAACAGATTCGGACTTCTTATCATTAAAATATTCATCGATTTGTTCTTCTTCTGAAGTTGTCAATGGATGTCTCGTGGTGCTTTCTCTTCGGTATGCATTAAGACTTGGTAACAACTCATCTGGGATTATAAACTGCGAATCAGACAAATTTGTATCATCCAATTTCTCATCAGTAATCTGCAATAGAAATAAAAGAAAATATATAATTGTCTTATAGATTGTTATGATTTTTACATCACATAAACTGAAGTGCAATTCCTTATACATACTCGATCATCGTGATGAACAATCTTCTCAGAAAGATATAATCTAAATTTATACTTTGGAGAAGTTCACCAGGGATTAAATATTGAGAATCAATTTGAATGTTTGTTTTATCTGGATGCAAATCAGTGCACCCCTTGCAAACAATCGAAGAAATTAAACCAACTTCAAAAACAAAAATCCAATTGTATATATTTATACAGGACTATATATATAAAATAACATATAACTGCTACAAAAAAGTAATTACATTTGTGCACTCAAAACAATAATAATATTTTTGTTATTTTTTACCTTTGTACTATCCTGATTCTCATCCAAATTTTGATCAACAATAGGACTGAATTGTTGTGGTGATATTTCAACACCAGCATAATCCATCTGTTGTGCTTCAACCTCTGTATTTTCATGTTGTTCCTACAAGTATAATTTTAATAAACTACTATTATTTGATTTCACTTGATATGTATATAGCAAGCCATTGAAAAAAAAATACTGTTGGAAAATACATTTCTTGACACACAGCATATGTATTTTGCTATACATTGCATATGTATTTTTTCAAAATAAACAAATATGTATTTTTTGAATAAACTCCATATGTATTTTTAGTAATATACTGCATATGTATTTTTTACAAACTCTATATGTGTATTAAACAAAATACATTTCATATGTATTTTTTTATATCAAATCATATGTATTTTTTGTGTAAACTTCATATGTATTTTTAGCAATGTATGCATATATATTTTTTCATATACTCTGCATATATATATTTTTTTAATAATGTGGATATTATATAATAATAAAACTTTTAACTTGCTATGTTCAATTGCTTTGACCATTTTTTTGAACTTTTTCTTCACTAATTGACTAATTCGAGTAAACTGTTCACGAACTCCTTTAAACTCTTGACGAACCTGTATTCATACAAATTCATTAAACACATATTTTTTAATGTAAAACAAACATTTGACAAAAAAAATTACCTCTTCGTGAAATGCATCAAAAACTTTCTTAGAAATAATTTTTTCTTTCTCAACATGACTCTCACGCTTTGACGCTGCTACTTCCTCTACATGACTATCTGCCTTTGACTGTACCTGAGGAAAAATAACCCTAGCTATTTTCTTCCCTTCCTTTGTTTTTGAAGAAGAAGCCTGTCGTGTTGGAATTGGCTTGAATACTGGTGTCTTCATTACAGCAGCCTTGGCAGCACGATGAGGTGGAGTCCTCTTTTGGGTATGCGCGTCATCAATATTCACTTGCTTTTTCCCTACAGGTTTCTTCGCTACTGGGGTTGATGAATCCACCTTCTGTTTCTTCTTTGAACGTTCGTTGATCTTCTTTGGTGGTGGATCCTTGAAGTCATCGTCAGAATCAACTGAACGTTCATCTTCAGTTACATGCTTATTTGGTATTTCAAGCTTTGCCATTTCCATTTCAGTTGGCTCTATGTTCTTAAATACAATCTACGAATATGTTAAATAATATGTTAAAGAATTGAAAATGAAATAGAATATATGTATACAGTACATATCAATGCATATATATTTGTTCACAACAAACCTTGCCGTTGTCCTTGAACATAGAATTCATCAAAAACTCATAACGTGGGCGAGGTACAATCGTCTTCCAATTTAATAATCGGAAAATCCGATTCTCAACCTTCAATGCAATCTTTGGTGGTACATTTGAACAACACTCATAGAGCCACACTTGAATAGCCAATGGCATTCCCTAAATCAAATAAAATTTGCCCCCAGCTTTCAGCCGGTTGTTCTAACTTCTAGCCAGATCTTCAAAAGATAAAGAACCCCATCAAAAATCCTTATATCTACCACTGTCTACCAAATCAAAATGAAGACGGGGTATAACAACAGTGTCAATGTCAGACAACACAAATGAATGTAGGAAATACAGAATTGCCAATTACTCAGAATCCTCATTATTATTCTCTCCCATACTTTCTCCGTGAATGCTAAAAATAGTTGCCTTTTCTGTATAATTTCTGCCCCATTGAAATACTTTTCAATCATCCTATTTGGTACACCCTCATCAAAAGTAAAGTCACACCTATTAGACACACAATTCAATCCAGTTATGATAACAAATTCCATGGGAGTAAAACTAAGAGAGGTGCCATTGACAGATATCATAATCCCAGAAGAAGAACTACCCTTCATCTCAAGCGTCATAACACATCTACACAACTGTGCTTGCATTACACACTGCTTCTTCTTCTTCATAAATTAACCAAAAATGTTATTCTCACAAAAGTTTTTAAACCGTTCCTTATTTAAAATTGCGCGTATGCTTCCATAAATATCATTGTCACTGTACGAGCACATGTGCAGTGCAAATCTTAGAAGTTTTCTGATAAGGAATATTTCGTCCCGCATCACCTATATAAAGTAAAACTACCACTTCTTAATTTGTAAACAAAATTCAATTAAACAAAAAAAACATATAACATGCATATATATTTCAGATGATTAAAATGCATATGTATTTTGATCAACTCATAAATGCAACCAACACTGAAAAATACATATCAAATGTACTAAAAATACATATAAACAATAGACCGTTATGATATTTGAACTAAAATAACATGCATATGTATTTTAACATTGTAAAACATACAACAAACACTGAAAAAATACAAATACTCAATATGCATATCAACTACACT
>NC_061120.1:10942075-10947872 GCF_002878395.1 Capsicum annuum | reverse complement strand
TATATATATTGACATATTATTAATGAATAGTGACAAAAAGCAATTTTAAAAAATAGTTGGGGGGAAGATGCGGGTTCATGTGAGATATTCTATCAATGGAGATGTGATTGACATTTAGGAAAAATAGCTTGACTTTTTGTCATTAAAAATTTATGGCCAAACTTTGAAACCTAAAACATAAATAAGCAAAGTAGAACTTTTTTTGAAATGACAATTATACCCTTGATCGTCCTCCAACTCACTTTTCTATATAGTAGTATATAGTCTATATATATATAATAACAAAAAAAAATATAAAGTTTCATTATCTTATTAATTTGCCCTTGAAATAAGTCATATTTACTAAACTACCCTTGATCGTGCACTTGATAACCTTTTTATATAATAAAATAATAATAATACATATATAAATATTGAATCATGTGAGCAATATGCGTAAGGTTAGCTCAACGGTCAAAGACATTCAAAATGCACACCAACACACATGATTTGATTTTTAAAGGGACGACATTATTTTTTATATTTTTATTTTTCAAACTTTCTAGTGAGAACTTTAGATCTCATCACTATAATATATAGTTTATATAGGGCGTGTTTGCTGACGAGGAAAATATTTTTTGAGAATTTTTTAATTTTTTTATATTTGATTAATCAAAAGATTTTGAAAAACATATTAAGAAAAATAAGTCCCTTAATCACATTTCACACTTATTGCTTCCTCTCTATTCTCAATGCCCCATCCGCATTATTCACCACCCTTTGATGATCATTCCACCTCTACATCATAGTGTTTTACTAAATTTTATATAAATATTTTATAATTATATTTTTTATTTACTTATAAAATCCCAACAATCCTAACTGACACAATTTTCACGAGTTCACACTATGAAAATTTGGGAGAGAGTGGTCGAGTTGAGGTTGAGGTGGATAGTTTCTATTTCGGAGAACCAGTTTGGATTTATGCCCGGGCGCTCGATGACGGAGGCAATTCACCTGGTTCGGAGACTGGTTGAACAGTATAGAGAAAGAAAGAAGGATCTGCACATGGTGTTTATCGACTTGGAGAAGACATACGACAAAGTCCCTAGGGAAGTTCTTTGGAGATGCCTGGAGGTGAGTGGGGTCCCGGTCACGTATATCAGAGCAATCAAGGACATGCATGATGGAGCTAAGATCCAGGTGAGGACGGCGGGTGGTGATTCTGAATATTTCCCTGCCCTGACAAGGTTACATCAGGGATCCACTCTTAGCCCGTTTTTGTTTGCTTTGGTGATAGATGTGTTGACGCGGCATATTCAAGGCGAGATGCCCTGGTGTATGCTTTTTGTAGATGATGTAGTTTTGAATGCTTTTTGTAGATGATGTAGTTTTGATTGATAAGACTCGGGGGCTGTGAATGATAAATTAGAACTGTGGAGAGAGACCCTTAAGTCTAAAGGGTTCAGGTTAAGTAGGAGCAAGACCGAGTATTTAGAATGTAAGTTTGATGGCTCGAGGGAGGGGGATGAGGTGGTAGTAAGGATGGAGTTTCAGGTGGTGTGTAAGAGGGATAGTTTTAAGTATCTTGGGTCCATGATTCAGGGGAATGATGAGATTGATGAGGATGTCTCTCACCGTATCGGGGTGGGATGGATGAAGTGGAAGCTCGCCTCGGGGGTGTTGTCTGATAAGAAGGTGCCGCCCAAGCTTAAAGGCAAATTTTACAGAGTGGCAGTCCGCCCGACCATGTTGTATGGAGCAGAGTGTTGGCTAGTCAAGAACTCTCACATTCAAAAATTGATGGTGGCAGAAATGCGGATGTTGCATTGGATATGTGGGCTTACTAGGGGTGATAAAGTTTGGAATGAGACTATCCGAGAAAATATTGGAGTGGCTTCAGTGGAGGACAAGATGCGGGAGGTTCGTTTGATATGGGTCGAACATGTGATGAGGAGGGGAACGGAGACACCGGTTCGTAGGTGTGAAAGGCTTGCTTTGGATGGTTTCAAACGGGGTAGGGGTAGGCCAAAAAAGTACTGGAGAGAGATTATTAGGCGGGACATGGAGCAGTTACGGCTTACTGAGGACATGACCTTAGATAAGAAGATCTGGAGGACGCGTATTAGGATGGAAGGCTAGTGCCATTTTGGGTAGGTAGGGTAGGGCATTACTTGGTAGGTGTAGTATTCTTATTATGATTTCTTGTTGCTTGTAGTATTACGTTTGTTTACTAGTCTTTTACTCTTTCCCTGTATGTGGCGTCTCTATGTTTTGTCTTATTCCAGGTTTTTTGGTATGACTTTGATTACTATTCCTTGTCTTGAGCCGGGGGTCTATCAGAAACAGCCTTGCTACTTTCCCGGGAGTAGTGGTATGGATTGCGTACATCTTACCCTCCCCAGACCTCACTATGTGGGAATACACTGGGTTTGTTATTGTTGTTTCATTTTATAAGTAGTCATATGAAGATCGTTTTATTTTCACTTTTGATTTACAGTGGAAACATATTTCATTCTTGAACGCTAGGGATCGTTTGATTGGAAACAAGTTATCACAGGATAATTAATTTTAAGATTAGCTATTCCGGGATAATTAATTAGGGTAAAATTCACAAGTAGCATACTTAAGAGCCTAATTACTATTTTTATAGCAACAGTTTCATAATTACATTTTATAGCAACTTTTATTTTGTATTTTTAAAAAATATTGCTGTAAAAATACATCTACAAAAAATTTACTGCACTTAATTAACTGAAATTAGTTGAGTTATATATGATATGATTACCAATCAAGTAAATATGTTGATTCCTTTTCCATATAAAACACTTAAAAAATGTGACATTCGTTATAATCAAATAATTTAAATTTTAGTTTTTCACCATTAACAGCTGCATATTTTTTTTTTTTAATTTCTTCTAAACCAACCCTGTATTGCTTAATCAAATTGAACTGATTCTTATGCGAAATTAACAGTAATTACAAAACGAATCAGTTATTCGATTGAATCAAATTCACTTGTTGATTCATCTGTTATATTTGTTTGAATTCAACTGTCAGTTGAAAATTCAACCATTACTACTGTTCAAGGTACATAACCATTATTGCTATTCAGTTCACTTTTTTTTTACGATTACTGATGTGCTTATCTAGTTTTGGTTGTCGTCGTTAATTTGTATGTGAAAAAATTGTAAAACAAATTATAGTTATAATCAAGACAGCAGTAAAATTGGAATTCAAGTATCTGTTGCAAATTTCATCTTTAAAGTTATTTCAATGGGAAAAAATCAGTATTCGACTCTATTTTTGATGATCGTTTGTTGTTATATTGATTGTTTTAACAATAGAATAATTGTGAACAACTTTCGAATTGAAATACATTCAATGTTTTTTTTGAAATACTAGATAATTGATTGAACGAATGTTTCTGTTGAAGTTGACGTTATTCTATGAACCCAGATAAAAGTATAAAATATCTTCGTCCATATGTATTTTTGATGTGTTTAATGATAACACTGCATATGTATTTTTGATATTGTTAATGGTAATGGTGCATATGTATTTTTTATTTTGTTGTAGGAATTTTAACGCAATCTTGTGTGTATGTATTTTTTTAATTGAGATGTTGGTTGTGTATCTTTGTTTGCACGTAATTATGAAAAGTGCGTGTTATAAGAAGGGATATTTGACAAATTGGTATGTAACATATCAAATTACAAATTAGTTATGCTCCAGATGTTTTTTTTTTGATATGCTTAGTTTTAACACTGCATATGTATTTTATATGCGATATATGTAAACACTGCATATGTATTTTTGTTTTGCTTGTTAGAATTTGAGAGTATAAGTGTGTATGTGATAATATGTTTGGTGCCTGTTTTACTTCCGTTTGATCAAATAGTTTGTGTATTTTGTATTTTAGAAATGGAAAGCATACCAGTCCTTGTGAAGCACTCTGGTTGATGGACGTACGAAAAGAACTTCGAAGAATATGTCACTGATGCTATACTGTTGATCCCATCAGCCACATTCGTTGAGCTGCACGATGTTTTGGCATCTCACTTAAGTATGGATTTAACCATCAAACGTATTCTAGTGGAATATCAAATCACTCCTAATACAGGGCAGATAGAAATACATAATGATATGGGTTTAAAAGTGTTTATATTGAAGAAAAAGTTGATACAAGACATGAATTGTTTTCCTTTATATGTAAGCATTTTGGATAAAGTTGTAGGGAGCAACTTGGCAAGTTCATCTGTATGTGTTGCTGAAAGAGGAATCAACTGTAACAACTTAGAGACAGTGATAAATACAACAAATGAAGGAGCTTTGGCGGTTTGTTAAAATATAGAAGCTTTAGATGTTTTTGAGATGGATCCTGTTGAGGTGATTATCTCAGACCCACATCATAAGCATGTTGAGGAAGACCAGGTTTACTTGAGAAAAAGAATTTTAAAGTCATTCATGAAGGACTATTCAATTAGGGAGAAGTTTCAAACGCGCAGTAAAAGGTCAAGTAAGAAAACGTACGTACATTCTATATCTCTCAGATCTTGTTTAATATTAGTTTAGATATGTATTTTAAATGTAATAAATTATGTTGCGTGTAGGTATACATTGTTTTGCAAATCAAGAAACTGTGAGGTTTTAATGCGTGCATCAGGAATAGGAGAAACAGGAATGTTTAGAATAAGAGAATTCAGACCTCAACATACATGCCCGGTGAAGGACAATGTCTATCCAAAGGTGTATGCAACTAGTATGTTGATAGCTGGTATGGTTAAACAAAAATTCAAAAACCACAAAAGAAAATACAGTGCGACAGAAATAAAAAATGACATGAAGGAAGATTTTGGTATGGATTTGACATACAGTTTATGTTGGAGGACAAAGGAAAGAGCGTTAGAAGAATTGAGGGGTAAGCCATCAGCATCTTATGGAAAACTGCCATCATACTTATATGTTCTAAATACTACCTATCCGGATTCACATATAAGAATGAAGAAGACAGATGATAATGCGTTCTTGTATGTATTTATCGCTCTACATGCATTCATTAAAGGATTCGATTATTGTAGACCAGTCGTAGTTGTTGATACTAGTCATCTGAGAGGAATATATACTGGGGAATTTATAACAGCATCCACAATGGATGGAGCAGGTTAGTATCATTTAATTACTATAACTGGTTGTATTTTTTTTTTGCTTTCTGTTGTAGAGTTGAAAAATACATATATCCAATTCATATATACATATATGTATATAATTAGATATATGTTCAAAGTTTTCTGAATGAAACATGTAAAATTGATTATGTTTGATAGTGAGGTTGATGTAAATTTTATTATATATAATTGATACAATTTCTGGTAGATAAAATATACATTTTAATTGAACTATATTGTAATAAATACATATGCAGTTCCTAACTGTATTTAAATCGGCTTGCGCAGATTTTTTTTATATACACAGGTTCTATATTTTCTTTGGCATATGTTGTGCTTGATTCTGAAAATTATGAATTATGTATACAGGTCATATATTTCCTTTGGCATATGGTGTGCTTGATTCTGAAAATGATGCATCTTGGACGTGGTTCTTCAAGAATCTAAAGGAAGCGTACGGGGTTAGACAAAACATGTGTGTTGTGTCTAATAGGAATCCAAGCATCATAAAGGCTGTTGGTGATGTGTATGAAGATGTTCCATATTATGCATGTATGTGGCATCTATGGGGTAATGTGAAAAAAATTTACAGAAAGTCACACGATGCATTGTCGGAGATATTTTATACAATGGCCAAATCATATTCAAAG
>NC_061120.1:10931053-10939075 GCF_002878395.1 Capsicum annuum | reverse complement strand
GTTATTTATGAAATCTTAAATAAGTTGTAAGCTATTATTTGATTTTATAAAAATAAGAAGATATATTTTATTATATAGTGTGATTTCTACTTACATTTCTTATTGTGTTTATTCAAAGATATTAATAATTTTTTTTTTTTGAAAATTTAATTGAATAGCTATAAATATATTTAAAATTGTAATATTGGGCAGGTAAACGGGCCCTTTATTATCTAGTATATATATATTATATTTATATTTCTAATTTCTAATATATAGAAGAGGTGGTTTCGACCACCTCTTGGGATTACCAAAAAAAAACTACTTCCACTTAATTACATACCATATCCTAATATATAATAATTTCATTATTTCATCATAATTGTTTAAATATTTAATATATTCTATTAATTTATATTAATTAACTATAACTACATATTGAAAGTAAATTTTTTTTATTTATTTAATTGTCTATCATGTTCAAAACTAATTTATTACCACAAATCACAATAATCAATAACTTAAAATATTTAAAAGACATACAAAAATTTTATTGACTCTTACCAAAATAAAAACCTCTACTCCCACTTAATTACATATCATGCCCCAATATATAATAATTTCATTGTTTCATCATAATGCTTTAATATTTAATATATTCTATTAATTTATATTAATTAATTATAACTACATATTGAAAGTAATATTTTTTATTTATTTAATTAGATATCATGTTCAAAGCTAATTTGTTACCACAAATCATAATAATTTGTTACCACATATAAAAATTTTACTGACTTTCATTATTTTAACAATACCACATAAATTGAGATAAAAAAAGTACTACAAATCATAATAATTAATAACTTAAAATATTTAAAAGATATATAAAAATTTTAGTTGACTCTCAAAATTGTATCGAAGTCGCATAAATTGAGACAAAAGGAGTAAATATATTATTTGATAATTACGTAAAAATTATTATAAATCACAATAATTAACAAGTTAAAATACTTTTTTAAAAATAAATAAAAATTCTATTCAACTCTCAAAATTTTATCGATTCAGCATAAATTATGATAAAATAAAAAATTATCTTAATTAATTGCGACTAAAAATTTAAAGTAAATCAATTTATTATTTTAATTGACTTTTATATAGAAAATTAATATTATTTATTTATTTATTTATTTTAGTAAATTTAAATTTTAAAATTATTTTTTCTTATATAGAAATAATAATATTTAAACTTAACTTTAAATTTTTAAAGTAAAAAATTAATAAATTTAATTTAATAAAATAAATTTCTAATGAATATTTTCTTAGAATTTGTGTTGGGTCAATATGCATCAAGTTAAAAATAAATTAAAAAAATGTATAGTAAAATTTTATTATTGTGAAAGATAAATATAATGCACTATCCAAAAATGTTTAATAATATCATATTTTGCATATGAAAATATAGCATCCCGTATTTAATTAATATACTATTTCGATGAATTATAGATGATTACTATTAGATATGATAAAAATATATTAATTTTTATAATAATGACATAATCAGTTGCTCTTAATTAATTATTATGCATCATCGTATTAAAAAAATAAATAGTATTTAGTGAAATATAAAATAGACATAAAATGCAAAATTAACTCTTAATGTTTTAAATTAAATTTTCGTCTTTTGAACGATAATTTTACTATATCAATCCTTATTATAAGTCATTTTTGTATTAGAAAAATAAGAATAACAAAATGATATGTCAACATAAAATATTTGATTTACTATCAAAATTATATTAGTGCCACATAAATTGAGACGGGACAGAAGAAGATATAAAACAACATATATTATTTGAAAATAAAATAAAACGTACTGTAAATAACAATAATTAACAATTTTTTAAAATAAATTGACTAATTTCTGTTTCAGCTGCTTCAGTCGTAATTTTACTATATCACCTCTAATTAATTATTATGGTCATTTAAGCATTGTGCCACATAAGTTGAGATAGAAAAATATTATAAATCACAATTATAAAAAATTAAATTATTTAAAAAATATAATTGGCTATTATCAACATAAAACTCTGGACAAGGAGAATAGCATATATTTTTTAAAAATTACATAAAAAGTATTATAAATTACAATTGCTAACAACTTAAAATATCTAAAAAAAAATTAATATGTTATATACTTCACAAAAATTACATGAAATCACAATAATCAACAACCTAAAAAATTTAAAAGATAAAAAATATTTGGTCGATTCTTGAAATTATATTAGTGTCACTGAAATTGGAATAGAAGAAAAGTATTATAAATCACAGTAATTAAAAATTTAAATTATTTTTAAAATATAATTGACTATCAATGCCACTAAATTTGGACAAGAAAAGTTTTGTATATTAATTTAAAAAATACATAAAAAAAATAGAAATTACAATACTTAACAACTTAAATTATCTAAATACATATTAAAATAATATATGTTGAACTCATGCTAGATTCCGGATTAATCCTAGTAAGCATATGCAATTCTTTTATTAAAAAATTTTATTTAAATATATCAAGATTGAAAAGATAAATAAATATCTTAATATTGGGTCATGCTGACACGGGTCATGCTTCTCTAGTATTTCTTTTCTATTATATAGAAGAGGTGGTTTCGACCACCTCTCATGCAATTACCAAAAAAATCCTCCACTCCTGATTAATTACATATCATGCCCCAATAAATAATAATTTAATTATTTCATCATAATGGTTTAAATATTTAATATATTCTATTAATTTATATTAATTAACTATATCTACATATTGGAAGTAAAAAGAACTATTTATTTAATTTGCTATCATGTTTAAAACTAATTTGTTACCACGAATCACAATAATTAATAACTTAAAATATTTAAAAGACATATAGAAATTTTATTGACTCTCATTATTTTAGCAATGCCACATAAATTGAGATAAAAAAAAAAGTACTGCAAATCATAATAATTAACAACTCAAAATATTTAAAAGATAAATAAAATTTTAGTTAACTCTCAAAATTGTATCGAAGCCACATAAATTGGGACACAGGGGGTAAATATATTATTTGATAATTACGGAAAAATTATTATAAATCACAATAATTAACAAGTTAAAATATTTTTTTTAAAAATAGATAAAAGTTCTATTCAACTCTCAAAATTTTATCGGTGCAGCATAAATTATGACAAAATAAAAAATTATTTTCGACCACCTCTTATGCAATTACCGAAAAAATCCTCTACTCCCACTTAATTACATACCATACCCCAATATATAATAATTCCATTGTTTCATCACAATGGTTTAAATATTTAATATATTCTATTAATTTATATTAATTAACTATAACTACATATTGGAAGTAAAAATTTTTTATTTATTTAATTGGCTATCATGTTCAAAACTAATTTGTTATCATAAATCACAATAATTAATAACTTAAAATATTTAAAAGACATATGAAAATTTTATTGACTCTCATTATTTTAGCAATGCCGCATAAATTGAGATAAAAGAAAAAGTACTGTAAATCATAATAATTAACAACTTAAAATATTTAAAAGATATATAAAATTTTAGTTGACTCTCAAAATTGTATCGAAGCCACATAAATTGAGACACAAGGAGTAAATATATTATTTGATAATTACGTAAAAATTATTATAAATCACAATAATAACAAGTTAAAATACTTTTTTATAAATAGATAAAAGTTCTATTCAACTCTCAAAATTTTATCGGTGCAGCATAAATTATGACAAAATAAAAAATTATCTTAATTAATTACAACTAAATATTTAAAATTAATCAATTTTATTATTTTTATTGACTTTTATATAGAAAATTAATCTTTTATCTATTTTAGTAAATTTAAATTGTAAATTATTTTTTTCTTATATAGAAATACTAATATTTAAAATTAACCTTAAATTTTTAAAGTACAAAATTAATAAATTTAATTTAATAAAATAAATTTCTAATGAATATTTTCTTAGAATTTGCGTTGGGTCAATATGTATCAAGTTAAAAGGAAATAAAGAAAAATATATAGTAAAATTTTATTATTGTGAAAGATAAATATAATGCACTATCCAATAATGTTTAATAATATTATATTTTGGATATGCAAATATAGCATCCCATATTTAATTAATATACTATTCCGGTGAATTATCGATGATTACTATTGGATATGATAAAATTATATTAATTTTTATACTAATAACATAATCAACCGCTCTTAATTAATTATTATGTGTCATCTAGGTATTAAGAAGATAAATAATATTTAATGAAAAATAAAATAGACATAAAATGCAATATTAACTCTGAATGTTTTAAATTAAATTTTCATCTTTCGAATGATGATTTTACTATATCACTCCTTTTATTATAAGTCATTTATGTATTAGAAAAACAATAATAACAAAATGATATGTCAACATAAAATATTTGATTAATTATCAAAATTATATTAGTGTCATATAAATTGGGACGAGACAGAAGAAGATATAAAACAAAATATATTATTTGAAAATGAAATTAAAAGTACTGTAAATAACAATAATTAACTTTTTTTTTTCAAAATTGACTGATTTCTACTTTAGCCGCTTCAATCGTGATTTTAATGTACAGTGATGTTTAAAGAGGGTAAAATGGCATAATAAGATTTAAAGAGGATAAAATGTATGTAGTAAAGTGTGAGAAGAATAAAACATAAGTAAATTTTATTACTATGTTTTAAAGAAATTAAAGAAAAGAAGTATAAAGATTATTTGAAAAAGATTTTTACCAACTAATTTAAATATAAATAAAGTAAATTTAAGTACAAAAAACGTGTATCTATCACAAATTTGCTACCAGACACTTCGCAAATTTTCTATCAAATATGTGTAGCCATCTTTCTTAACTTTTTACAGATCCTCAATATTAATTAACATTTCTCTGTTTTAAAAATAATATAAAGAAAAAAAAATCTCAACTCTTCCTTCTCTATTAAAAACAACATTCTTTTCCTGTGTTAAAATTAATAATTAAACAAATAAATAGCGAATCTAAGGTGTGTATTCTCTTTATCGGGTAATTAAGTTTACATAATTCTAATCTTTGCGATATTGAAAGTTAATAATCTGCTGGATATTTGATTTAAGCTATTTCATCAGATTTACGCCTCTTTTTTCTTTATATTTCTGATCACAAAATTCAATAAGAAGGTTAAAAAAAGTTTCAATTGTAATCCCCTCAGTTCAATCATACTAATGAAAATATTCTACTGCTCAAACTTTCTACTCTAAGATAAATCTTAAAACTTCAAACTTGCAATCCACATATTTTACTATTGGATCCGTGCTGACACGGGCCTTGCACTTCCAGTACTATATACTATATAGAAAAGGCAGTGGAGGGACGACTAAGGGCAAAGAGGTAATTTCACACTAATAAAAATCACTCTATCAATGCTCTAGAACCATCCGTCTTTTTCCTTTAGCCCTTTCATACATTTGTACTTTGCTTCCTAGGTGGGTGTCTCATATCCACAAATTAGCCAGAAACATGAATTTCCTTTGTTAGCTCATATGTACAACTACAACGATCATCATTTTCATCATCAAGATTTCAAATATTTGACAGGGTTCCAAGCCTTTTCGACGAATTCAGGTTCTGAAGTTCAAAACTCAGTTGGTGCTGAGTTCGATACTAAGGAGTTGGGTTATACAACGTGTGTGACTCCGCCTCTGCCACCTGCTTCTGCTTCTGTACCTGAACCTACCGGAGCTATGTCGTTAGCGATTAACGCTACGACTAATCATTGCCTGAAAAAAGAAAAAGCCATTATTGCTGTCGTTGATGAAAATTGTAAGAAAATTTCTGATACTTTTGGTGAAAGAATTTCGTACATAACTCACTAAAATTGTGAGTTATTCATTTTGATTTAAATTATACTTTCATTCTATTATATGAGTGTTATGTATATAACTCACTTTTTTTTGTTAGTTATGCATTGTGTTTTATCATAATTCACCAAAAAAAGTATCAGTGTTTCTAAAAATTCTCATTTAAAAAATATGTCGGTTCACGCCACACATTTATTTTTATATATCAAATAATAGAATAATTTTAGTACATTCCAGAAGCATAAAAAATAATTACATGAAATTAACAGCATAAATAATAATTACATGAAATTAACAAATATAACTTAGTAGAGATGGTATTTTACACCTACCGATAATGCCAGTATCTAAGCTCAGTGACAAAGGAACATTTGCAGATGTTCCAGCATTATCCATCCAAGTTGAGATGATTGATCATTTTATATCATTTTCAAAAAATTCATCATTATTATTTGTGTCACGCAGAATTAAGCCCCTAAATTAAATACTACATATGACATAGGAAATATAATATTAATAATAACACATATTAAGAAAAATTATCGGTCACTTTCATTCAAAGTTTCATTCAAATCAGCATGTTACTCGACATGATGTAATGGGGAGCATTCATGTCAAAAAAAAGTATTATGTCTAGTTAACACTTGTTGGATCATCAAGTTGCATACGCACATTTGTTTGTATTGGAGACTGCACAAGATGATTTTTTACGCTCTTTAACATAAACTTGAAGAATGTTCAATTTTATTTGACTAGTATAGTCACAAGGAACCCTCAGAAATTCAGTCAATGACTCATCGTCACTAATAACCCATTCTTCATAATTTACCATTCCTTGTGATGAGAAGAAATTTGGATACTGTCCGAATATAAATAATTTAAATCATTACTTTTTATTTCCATTCTTCTAAAAATTGATTCTACAAATTCTCTGTAATCAATTGAAATTGAATACTTTGCGTTGGACTTGGGGGACATACTATAATATATTGTATTTTTCTCGTGAATAATTTTGCCATCTCAAAATAGTGCAACTTTAACACGTTCAAAATTCATTCTCTAAGATTTGATTAAGTTTTGAAAAGATAAATTGAGCTTGAAGAAAATTGAAAAAGAAGAACTGAAGTTGAAGAAGAAGAATTAATATAATGAAGAAGAATTCGAAAATTTTATACAAAGAATGAATGCATACACGGATGTTAAAATAGGAAAATTTGAAAAGTGTATAACTCACTTGTTTTTGTGAGCTATGCATTCTATTTAACATAACTCACAAAAGAAGTGAGTTATGTACATAACTCACTCTTTTTGTGTGTTATGATAAAATAGAATGCATAGCTCACAAAAAAAGTGAGGTATATACATAATTCACAAAAAAGTGAGTTATATATATAACTCACTTTTTTGGTGAGTTATATAATAGCAGGAAAGTATAATTTAAACCAAAATGAATAACTCACAAAAATTGTGAGTTATGTTAAAATAAAATGGATAACTCACAATTTTTGTAAGTTATACACTTTCAAAAAAAAAATTATCGACTTTTATTGGCTGCCGTTAAAGTTTTTGTGCATAACTCACATTTTTTGTGAGTTAAACATATTTTTGTGCTATTTTAAATATATGACATATTTTGATAATTTTTTTAGTCTGGTGGTATACTTTGGTTCTCAACTCTATCACGAACGAAACACTTTCTTTTCATCTTAGAGGGTGTTTGCATTAGATTATAATTTGCTCAAAATAGCTTAAAAGCTATTGTTGGATTTTAGGAGTGTTTGACAATTTAAAAAATTGCTTAAAAAAATTCAATTTTGACTTTTTATAGGCCAAAAATTAGAAGTTGGCCATTACCTACTTATTTTTTTTAGCTTATAATCTATTGAAAGTTGACCAAGTAAATGACTTTTGTATGCCTTATAATTTTCACTTATTCCAAAACTACCCTCTTGTAGACCATTTGATTTTTTTAGCTTATAATCCATTAATGATTGTATTAATTAAATATTTTCACTTTTTGTATTTACGACGAACTTAACTCTAGTCATATTAGTACATCTTCTGTATGAAACTTCTAATTTATGAAATATGATTTTTATGTATCGTTCC
>NC_061120.1:10922910-10928053 GCF_002878395.1 Capsicum annuum | reverse complement strand
TAAAATCAAATAATAGCTTACAACTTATTTAAGATTTCATAAATAACATTAAAATATCATATTCTCTAATGCTTATTTTTAATATCAGGTCAAACACAAGAGAATAAACAACTAATTGTAATGTTTTTTTTTCTACTTTATTCACAAATTACAAAAGAGAATAGATTAAAATTATAAATATCTATGTATTAGCATTTTATGTAGAATCATACGAAGCAATAAATGATACTAATTCATACATAAATTGATTTTAAATATATTTAAACTCATTTTATGGGTGTTTAATAAATGAAAATAAGGACCTACTGGATGAACGTTTTAATGAATCATAATGTTAAGGGATTACCTTTATGTCTTGTCTTATATACGTTAAAAATAGGAAATCAATTTAACATAGTAAGTAAGAAATTTATTTTTAAATGATTTGTCTACCTGATGAGAAAATTTAATACCTCAAATAAAGAGAATCAAAAGAATTAATAAAAGTTAACATGATATATATTGTAGTAATTTAACACGAGCTAGTTAATATTATATTTAAAATAAATTGTTTAAAATAATTGTAATAGGTGCTTAGTAAATAATTATGCTTTCATAAATTATATGTAGTGCAAATCTTTGTAATGATATGTATCATGGGAAGTTTTGGAATTATAGAGGAATCGCTTATTGTATTTGATAGATAAACACTTCTTAAATATTTATGAGTATTTTTTATTATCTTACTATAATATAGCAATAGTTACTTTATGCAACTAAATTTGCGGTCAAAATTAATTTCACTTTTTTTTAATCTTTTATGGAACATATGTGAGTATTTTCACATACTCTTATAAATTATGTCTCCCTTATTTCAATTTATAACATTTTGATTAGACGTTGAATTTAAGATATATGAAAAAACGTTGCAGTATTTCAAATCATATTTCAAATAAATAAACCTTAAATAGAAGAGCATACCTTTGTGGACTTTTGACAAATAAATGAAATTCAACATTACTACAATACTGATAATGTTATAAAATATCAACCAAATAAAAAATGTCAATTCTTTTTTAGAATTGATTAAAAAAATATATATTATTTGAATGGAGACATAGGATGTATTACAATGTCATTATGATATAATGCATTTAATTTTTTTTTATTACATATTAAAATAGACTTATGGTTGAGGTGTGTGAAATTCATGTGAAAAATTACATTATAAATGACATTGAAAAGATTCTAATGAAATGACCATTACGTCTATTTTTTTTTCGTTTAAAATAGAAGTGTAGTGGGGTCAGCATAAAAACTTATGCGAAAATATTTTTCAAATATGAAAAAAAAAACATTATACCCTTAGTTATATTTGCATGTTTTACCTTAAACATAAATTAACTATCAATAATCTCAGGCAAAAACAATTAAAAATAATAATAATTAATGTTACACTCAAACGTAACTTGTTTATTCTGTAGATTTTGTTAAGAGCAGAGAAAGCTCATTTGGACAACATGATTGAAAAAATGTTTAAATGAAAAAAACTTTAAATATTATTTCTCCTTAAATTTAATATTATTCTATCATTTTATTTAAGTATATTATTTAACTTTACATTTAGTAAAAAGATTATCACATAAATTCTCATATATCATTATAAAGTATGAACAAAATTAACTATTCAAATTATTTTTTAAGGTTTAACAAATCATATTTAAAAATTATGTTAGATATCATGAAAAAGTTTAACTTAAAATTATTTTTGAATGATGTGAATTGTGGATGTATGAATATCTTGTAGATGTTTGTTACTCTCCCAATTTCAAAAACAAAGACCTATTTTTCGTTTAATTTGTTTTAAGAAAATAATTTTTTTGTGACAAAACTTTAATTTCAACTTTTCATGTATTAAATTTAGAACCACAAGATAAAGGGCATTTTGATATATTTGACATAATTATTCATATGTTAATTTTCATAATAAAACAATCTATAGTGTTAAATCAATGACGGAATTATTCATATGTTAATTTTTTCAATTAAAAATATACAGTCTTAAATTATAGAATATGAGTAAATTAAATAAATTAATTTATGTTTTTATGGAGACAATATATTTATTTTTATTCATACAAATACCTCATATGTTAATTTTCATAAGATTTTAAGATGGTAAATTCTAAGATAATCTATTAATAACTGAAAAATTACTCAGGAAAATCGAATACCGAAAATAAATATTAAATGAGTTTATGTCATATAAATTGATAGTATAAGAAATGTTATAGTATTAAGGTTTATTTATCATTGTAGTGTATAATTTATGTTATATTTGAAAAATGTCTTGAAAGTTTTTTTATTTGAAATTGAGTATTTCTCTGTTTCAATTTATTTGTTTGATTTTGATTTGACTCGAAATATAAGAAAGTAAAAAGTAATTTTCAATCTTATGTCTTAAATTAATAACACATAGAATGTGTCAAAATATATTTTTAATCTTCTGGTGTTAAACATGACATGTGAAAAGTTATAATCAATAGTAAAAAAAAAAAAGAGGCAATTTTTTGAAACAAATTTAAACAAAAAGTAAGATAAATAAATTGAATGTGCAGGCTATCATTTAAATATTTATAATTTTATTATTATTTTATTTCAATAATTATTTTGTAGAGTAATTAAATATGCAAATAACAACTAATTCTCTCTCTCTCTCTCTCTCTTTATATATATATATATATATATATATATATATATATATATATATATTGACATATTATTAATGAATAGTGACAAAAAGAAATTTTAAAAAATAGTTGGGGGGAAGATGTGGGTTCATGTGAGATATTATATCAATGGAGATGTGATTGACATTTAGAAAAAATAGCTTGACTTTTTGTCATTACAAATTTATGGCCAAACTTTGAAACCTAAAACATAAATAAGTAAAGTAGAACTTTTTTTGAAATGACAATTATACCCTTGATCGTCCTCCAACTCACTTTTCTATATAGTAGTATATAGTCTATATATATATAATAACAAAAAAAAAATATAGAGTTTCATTATCTTATTAAATTACCCTTGAAATAAGTCATATTTACTAAACTACCCTTGATCGTCCACTTGATAACCTTTTTATATAATAAAATAATAATAATACATATATAAATATTGAATCATGTGAGCAATATGCATAAGGTTAGCTCAACGGTCAAAGACATTCAAAATGAACACCAACACACATGATTTGATTTTTAAAGGGACCACATTATTTTTTATATTTTTATTTTTCAAACTTTCTAGTGAGAACTTTAGATCTCATCACTATAATATATGGTTTATATAGGGCGTGTTTGCTGACGAGGAAAACATTTTTTGAGAATTTTTTAATTTTTTTATATTTGATTAATCAAAATATTTTGAAAAACATATTAAGAAAAATAAGTCCCTTAATCACATTTCACACTTATTGCTTCCTCTCTATTCTCAATGTCCCATCCGCATTATTCACCACCCTTTGATGATCATTCCACCTCTATATCATAGTGTTTTACTAAATTTTATATAAATATTTTATAATTATATTTTTTATTTACTTATAAAATCCCAACAATCCTAACTGACACAATTTTCACAAGTTCACACTATGAAAATTTGGGAGAGAGTGGTCGAGTTGAGGTTGAGGAGGATAGTCGCTATTTCGGAGAACCAGTTTGGATTGATGCCTGGGCGTTCGATGACGGAGGCAATTCACCTGGTTCGGAGACTGGTGGAACAGTACAGAGAAAGAAAGAAGGATCTGCACATAGTGTTTATCGACTTGAAGAAGACATACGACAAAGTCCCTAGGGAAGTTCTTTGGAAATGCCTGGAGGTGAGTGGGGTCCCGATCGCGTATATCAGAGCAATTAAGAACATGCATGATGGAGCTAAGATCCAGGTGAGGACGGCAGGTGGTGATTCTGAATATTTCCCTGTCCTGACAAGGTTATATCAGGGATCCACTCTTAGCACGTTTTTGTTTGCTTTGGTGATGGATGTGTTGACGCGGCGTATTTAAGGCGAGATGCCCTGGTGTATGATTTTTGTAGATGATGTAGTTTTGATTGATAAGACTCGGGGGCTGTGAATGATAAATTAGAACTGTGGAGAGAGACCCTTGAGTCTAAAGGGTTCAGGTTAAGTAGGAGCAAGATCGAGTATTTAAAATGTAAGTTTGATGGCTCGAGGGAGGGGGATGAGGTGGTAGTAAGGATGGAGTTTCAGGTAGTGTGTAAGAGGGATAGTTTTAAGTATCTTGGGTCCATGATTCAGGGGAATGATGAGATTGACGAGGATGTCTCTCACTGTATCGGGGTGGGATGGATGAAGTGGAAGCTCGCCTCGGGGGTGTTGTCTGATAAGAAGATGCCGCCCAAGCTTAAAGGTAAATTTTACAGAGTGGTAGTCCGCCCGACCATGTTGTATGGAGCAGAGTGTTGGCCAGTCAAGAACTCTCACATTCAAAAATTGAAGGTGGCAGAAATGCGGATGTTGCGTTGGATATGTGGGCTTACTAGGGGTGATAGAGTTCGGAATGAGACTATCCGAGAAAAGATTGGAGTGGCTTCAGTGGAGGACAAGATACGGGAGGTTCGTTTGATATGGTTCGAATATGTGATGAGGAGGGGAACGAAGACACCAGTTCGTAGGTGTGAGAGACTTGCTTTGGATGGTTTCAAACGGGGCAGGGGTAGGCCAAAAAAGTACTGGAGAGAGATGATTAGGCGGGGCATGGAGCAGTTACGGCTTACTGAGGACATGACCTTAGATAAGAAGATCTGGAGGACGCGTATTAGGATGGAAGGCTAGTGCCATTTTGGGTAGGTAGGGTAGGGCATTACTTGGTGGGTGTAGTATTCTTATTATGATTTCTTGTTGCTTGTAGTATTACGTTTGTTTACTAGTCTTTGTTTACTCTTTCCCTGTATGTGGCGTCTCTATGTTTTGTCTTATTCCAGGTTTTTTGGTATGACTTTGATTACTATTCCTTGTCTTGAGCCGGGGGTCTATCAGAAACAGCCTTGCTACTTTCCTGGGAGTAGTGGTATGGACTGCGTACATCTTACCCTCCCCAGACTTCACTATGTGGGAATACACTGGGTTTGTTGTTGTTGTT
>NC_061120.1:10898131-10919910 GCF_002878395.1 Capsicum annuum | reverse complement strand
GATCTTCTAGATGAAAATTTTATAAGGCCCAGTGTCTCTTCATGAGGCGCACCTATCCTATTTGTGTGAAAGAAAGATGGTTCTTTGTGTATGTGCATTGACTCACAATAAAAAATAAGTACCCTCTTCTAAGAATTGATGACTTGTTTGATCAATTACAAGGTGCAAGTTACTTCTCCAAGATAGACCTTAGATCCAAATATCATCAACTTAAAGTATGGGAGTGTGATATCCCAAAGACATCCTTCTAAACCCGTTATGGTAACTTTGAGTTTCTAGTCATGTCCTTTGGGCTAACCAATGCTCCAGTAGCTATCATGGACCTCATGAATTGAGTGTTCAAGCAGTATCTTGATATGTTTGTCATGGTGTTCATAGATAATATCCTGTCTACTCCCGTAGCGAGGATGACCAAGCAGATCATCTTAGGATTGCCCTGCAGACTCTTAGAGATCATTAATTATTCACCAAATTCAGCAAGTGTGAGTTTTGGCTAAGGTCCATTGCTTTTTCAAGTCATATTATTTCAGTCGAAGGCATTAGAGTTGATATCCAAAAGAAAGAAGCTATAAAAAATTGGCCTAGACCTATTTCTCTATCTGACATTAGAAGTTTCCTGGGTCTAGCTAGCTATTACTGCCATTTTATTGAAGGTTTCTCTTCTATTGCATCTCCCATGGGCCGGTTGACCCAAAACAAAGTTAAGTTCATTTGGTCAAATTCTTGTGAGAAGAGCTTCAAAGAGTTGAAGACTCGACTCACTTCAGCCCCAGTATTGACCTTGCCTGATGGTACAGTTGGTTTTGTGGTGTACTGTGATGCCTCTAGAGTTGGCTTGGGTTATGTCCTGATACCCAACCCATGATCTTGAATTAGCTGTTGTGGTCTTTGCTTTGAAAATCTAGAGACACTATCTTTATGGTGTACGTATTGATGTCTTTACTGATCACAAAAGCCTACAGTATGTGTTTTCTCAGAGAGAGTTGAACCTTAGGCAGAGAAGATGGTTGGAGTTGTTAAAAGATTATGATATAAGTGAGTTGTATCATTCCAGCAAGGCTAATATAGTGGCATATTCCCTTAGTAGGTTATCTATGGGCAATGTGGCTCATGTGAAAAAAAGATAAAAAATAATTGGCTCATGAAGTGCATCATTTGGCTAAAATGGGTGTTAGGTTTCTTGATTCCACTAAGGGGAATATTTTGGTTCAGAGTAGTTCCAAATCTTCCTTATTTTCAAAAGTAAAGGAGAAGCAAGATAGGGATCCTAGTTTGGTTAGACTAAAAGAGTCAGTCAAGGACCAACAGGTAGAGGTTTTCTCCTAAGGAGGAGATGGTGTGTTGAGATTGTAGGGTATATTGTGTGTTCCTTGTGTTGATGATCTGAGGCATAGAATTATGGATGAAGCACATGGCACATGATATTTTATTCATCCTGGAGCTACCAAGATGTACTGCGACTTACGGGAAATCTATTAGTGTAGTGGTATGACAAAGGATATAGCTGAGTTTGTAGCGAAGTGTGCAGCGTGCCAACAGGTTAAGGTAGAGTACTAAAGTCCTGGTGGTGTAATATAAGAGTTTGTTATACCTACTTGGAAGTGGGAAGAGGTAAATATATATTTCGTGACTAGTTTACCTCTTTCGCGTCGTCATCCTGAAATTATTTGGATGGTTGTAGATAGGTTGACTAAGTTAGTGCATTTTCTTCCTGTGCATACATCTTACATAGCTGAGGATTATGCTAGACTGTATGTTCGGGAGTTAGTCAGGTTGCATGGAGTCCCTTTGACCATAATTTCAGATTGGGCTACTCAGTTCACTTTGCAGTTTTGGAGGTCTTTTCAGAAGGGTCTTGGTACCTAAGTTCATTTGATTTTTGTTTTTTATCTGCAGACAGATGGTCAGGCTGAGAGGACCATCCAAACTTTAGAAAATATGTTAAGGGCGTCTGCTCTGGATTTTAAAGGTAGTTGAGATGAACATTTGCCATTGATAGAGTTTGCTTACAACAATAGTTATCACTCTAGCATCCAGATGACACTATTTGTGGCTTTATATGGTAGGAGATATAGATCACCCATAGGTTGGTTTGAGGTAGGTGAGGCTATTTTGGTTGGCCTGATGCTATGTTCGAGGCAATGAAGAAGGTGAATTTGATTAGAGAAAGGTTGAAGATAGCTTAGAGCCATCAAAATTCATATGCAGATGTGAGAAAAAGAGACCTTGAGTTTGAAGTTAATGATTTGGTGTATCTAAAAATTTTGCCAATGAAAGTGAAAAGGTTTGGGAAGACGGGGAAGCTTAGTCCCCGGTATATGGGCCCCTATAGAATTCTAAGTCGGGTTGGGAGAGTAGCCTATGAGATTGAGTTGCCCGCAGAGTTGTCAGCTGGATATCCTATCTTTCATGTCTCCATGCTTAAGAAGTATATTGGTGATTCTATGGTAGTAGATCCTTTTGAGACCGCTGACATTCAGACCAGTCTTTATTGGATGAGATTCCAATTTAGATCCTGGATTACCAGATCCGTAGACTAAGGAACAAGGAGGTTCCCCTGGTTAAAGTTCTATGGTGGAATTAGTTAGTCGAGGGCGCTAATTGGGAAGCAGAAGCAGTTATGCTAGCTAAGTACCCACACCTCTTCTCCAAAAATACAGATCTAACCGAAGGTATTATTATTCCTTAATGTAGTTCCCTTCCAATCAAAGATTCAACTATGTGGTTATTCTTGTATAAGTTCTTGCGCTTTCAAAGTATTCAAAATTTTAGCAAGTTGTTTCAGCTGTGCATACTCAGTTTTCTCCGTACTCTTAGCTTGACTAGTGGCATTCGAGGACAAATGTTCCCAAGGGGGAGATATTGTACTACCCCAAACTTTTGCTAAGCCTAAGTTCATCTCTAGAAAGTTAAGGGGTGACTCCCAAGTGAGTAATGTTTAATCATGTAGAATTTTCCTAATTTTGGCTTTTTATCATGTAGGAAATTGAATTAGCTTTCCAATGATACAAGATTTGCCTAAATCCAATAACCGGGCAAGGAGTCATGACTAATTTAAGTTCCAGTCATAAAACACCATTATTTTTGTGTTTAGCGTGTCGTGGAGAGGGTTAATTTACCAATTGTTGAATTCCAGCGGGACTCCGCAATGGTGGCACGTTGCGCTGAAGTTCTAAGTCCCACACAGTGGGACAACGCGATGGCACTGCATTGCGGTGACCCCCAGATTACCGTTCGTCACTTTCTAGTGAGCCACCCCGATAGTGGCGCGTCGCGGTGGCCCATAAAATCTGGCTCCTAGTTATATTTTTCCAATTTCATTAATGGTTAAAAGGAGGGGTATTTTGGACAATTATCCTACCCCTATTCCATTCAAAAACATAAAATCTATCATATTACAAAGCTCTTCATGCCCTAAATCCTCATTCTCTTCAAATAAAAACTCTAGTTCATCATACTTTCCCTCCAAAAAACTCAATATTTCTCCATTATTTCTCCACATTGAGTCAAGATTCCAAGTTCATAGTGCAAGAATTCCAAGAACCCCCATTCAAGAGTTCCAATAACATCTCAAAAATGAGTTGTTCATCCAAGTTTATCAATCTAAGGTATGTGGGGTTTGAACAAGAACATTACTTTCATTCTTGTGCCCAAATTATTAGTTTTTATTAATTAGTTTCATGGCTTTTCAAGTGGGTTTATACCTAAATTACTTTATTTTAAGATTATGAGATTACAAGTTGTTCAAATCTTGATTTGCATTATTATTTCACTATTTTATGACATGTGTTGAGAAATTATACTATGAGTTGCACATACTTATATTGACTTGATGTTTCTAAGTGTTTTTCCAAGGTTATGTCAAGAATTTTACTTCATCATGACACTGAGATTATTTGAGCATATCTATAAATTTTAAACCAAGTATGAGTTTGATGTTATTGAAGATTATATCCTTTAATATTATTAAATCAACAAGTGCTTTGATTATAAAGAAAGATTGATTTTGAGCCTCAGTTAAGATAGGAATCCACAGTCTTTATGATTTAAAGCTAAGAGAATGATAATTTGGTCTTCATTATAGACTGATAATTTGGTCTTCTAGACCCTTGAGTTGTTTTAAGGAGGATTTCCTAAGAGTTCTGAGCTTAAGTATTGTAGTAGTATTTAGCACTGAGTTGGGCTTGATTCTAAGGTTTCATGCCCCAGAACTACGTGCCACCATAGGATTGAGATTATTGAGCCTGATATCAAGATAGTGATCACTAGAGTTGAGGTTCTATTTTGATGGCAAGGGTAGAATAGCTCTCCCCAATGTGGGCCAGACGTTGGACTCCATGTAAGATCATATGGTTTATGTCGGTTAGAAGAAACTCCGAAGTTCATAAGAGTCTATAGTCATTCCCAAGTCCTTAAATTTCTAAAGTCTTGAGTCTTTGAGTTTCAAGGAATTTCCATTCTCCTCAATATAAAAGCATGATTTTTTAAAGTATGGTTTAAAGATTCCTTTAGCTTATGAGTTTGAGAATAAGAGGAGAATGCAAGTTTTCGAGTTAAGTATAATGACTCACGAGATTTATATTATATGCTTTACTAATCATGATTTATGAGATTTAGCTTTCAGTCTTATTTAAGCTATGTGAGTCATTTATATCAGCATGCATGTTTTCTATAAAAGAGTACTGATTTCATGTAAATGCATACACCCCTATATACTCAGTACATTCTCAAAGTATTGATTCACAGACTCCTCCATGTGCTATATTTCCTCACGATTAAGGTTCAGGTGCTCAGTCCCAGCAGCGTCAGTGATCCTAAGTACCTTGGTCTACATCTCTATAGTGGTGAGTCCTCACGGTTCGAGGACCTATTATCCAGACATTCAGTTTTATTAGTAGTTGTTTTACTTCTTTTTATTTGAGTTTGAGTCAGCTGGGGATATATCCCAATGGCTCTCTAGTTGCTTGAGTAGCAGACACTTTGTCAGACTAGATTGTTGGTTGATAGTCAAACTTCTCAACATTTGGTGTTCAGATATTTTATTTCCAGTTCTTTTCAGTTATGACTTGATGAGATTTAGTCCTATTGTTTGATTATCTACCTTAAAGTAAGTGTTCGGTGAAGTAGCAGGCTCAAAGGGTTAACTTAGGGCTACTTATAGCCTTAAGCACTGTGTGACGCTTTGGGATGAAGTTTCGAGGCATTACAATCCTAGACGTTCTTGTTTGTGGTTTTGATTAGGTCCACTACTGATGACCTGATCGGAACCACAAACGAGATTGAAAGACAGAGTGAGTGTCATTAAGCATGCTTTCAACATTCTTTGGATAAGATCAGAGGTTTGCTGTAGTATGTTAATTTCAATAATTTTCAAGTTTGTTTCCATCTTGCCAATTAGGTCTTCAAGTTTGTCGTTGCCGTCTTTGAAGTTGGTATAGAGTTCCTGGTCCCCTGTGAGCTAGATCAGGAATAGTTTCTCCTTCGTAGTTGTAGCATTGAAGAAGGCCTTCAGAACACTTTCTTCAGAAGCTTTAAAGGATACATGGAGTGTTACTGTGTTTGTTTTAAGTCAAAATATGTTGATACACACTCAAGGTATGGTTCCAACCGTTGATAACTCACTTTTATCGAGCATTACTCAATGCAGCTTGCTCAACCAACCTTCAAGGGATTTTATAAATTAAAAATAAGGATTTACGTAAAACTTGATCTAAACCGACTCTACTAAGCCTATCAAACGTTACGTAACTCCAGGCTCATTACCGTATCAAAAAACTTTGCGCAAGTTAGTGGAAAAATCAAACGAGCTTAATCTCTCAGTCTTTCTGCTGATTGCTCTTCTCCAATATAGATGACAAATATCTGTTATCTACACTATTAGCAGAAGACATTATTAGTAATGTACAAGGGCCACAGAAGAAAAATTTTAACTCCTCTGTCTTGCTCAAGTATCTGAAAAATAAAAATTTCAACTCCTCTGTCTTGCAATGTTGAGCAATGTATAGAGGAGTTGAAATGTGCGACAATCTTGTACATATCTCAACAGTGCAAGACAAAGGAGTTGAAATTTTTCTTTTTTGGATACTTGAGCAAGACAGAAGAGTTGAAAATTTTCTTCTGTGGCCCTTGTACATTACTAATAATGCCTTCTACTGACTGTGTAGACTTTTTCATGGTGGATATTTGTCATCTGTATTAGAGAAGAGTGATCAGTAAAAAGGCTGAGAGATTGAGCTCATTTGATTTGTCCACTAACTCGGGCAAAGTTTTTTGATAGGGTAATGAGCCTGAAGTTACGAAATGTTTGATTGTCTTGGTAGAGTTGGTTTAGATCAAACGATACGTAACTCTTTGCTTATTAATTTATCAAATACCTTGAAGGTTACTTGAGCAAGCTGCATTGAGCAACGCTTAATAAAAGTGAGTTATTCAACGGGTGGGACCACATCTTGACCGTGCATCAACACATTTTGACCTAAAAACATACACAATGACCCTACATGTATCCTTTAAGGTTTCTAAAGAAAGTATTTTGAAGGGCTTTTACAATGCCACAACTTCAAAGATAGTGTTCCTGATTGAGCTCACAAGAGATCAGGAACTCTATACCTTCAAAGATAGCAATGAAAAGCTTGAATACCAAATAGGCAAGCTTGAAAATTATCAAAATTCATATACTATAGAAGTATGCTAAGGCTAGAAAACACAATCAATTATAACCATATTGGTAAGGAAGTAATGATACTCAAACTGTCTTTCAATCTTGTTTGTGGTTTCGATCAGGTCAACATCAATGGACCTCATCGGAACCACAAAAAGAAGGCATAGGATGTAATTTAAAATTCAAAAATTGTCGCCTTCGCTTAGATTCCTTACTTTAATTGTAATTGCTGTTGGCATAAGTTTTCTAGATTTACTGTACATTATTTCAACCCTCGATGCTCGTAAGGCTACTTTCTTGGTCTTCTGTTATTTTCTATCTAGGCGATAATCCCCGACCACGCTACCTAGTCGCAGCTCCCTAGAAAAATGACCATCCTTACTACTTTTCTCTTAGAGAAACAACAGATGGATTTTTCATTACCGGATACAATTTTATATTTGCACTTGATATAGATTTCTCATGTTTTAAGGTAGTTTTATCGGTCAGATTCACTAAAAGTTACTTTCTACCTTATGTATCCTCTTCAATTATCTCTTAGATGATACAGTCTTTCATTAACCACCCATTTTCCCTCGAAGGTATTATCCTACCGCACCTTTTAGCATATAATCATTACCTTGAGAAATCAAACTATATAAATTTGGGTTAGGGCAATAACTATATTGGTTTTCCATTCTTGTTAGATGCAGTGCTAGGCTTCGAAGGTCTTTTTAGATTCCAATGCACCCTAAAAGTTAGTCTAATTGCTATTGAATCTCTTTACAACAACACCAAAACTAGATCCCTTTACAATGTTTGATACATAAACATGAGCAACAACCGACATTAAATCTTAACAGGGTATTAGAACCATATTCATGGTCCGACAACCTTATCAGTTCAGACCTACCAAACTTAATTGTAAAATTGCAGATATCTTTTTCGAATGATCAATAGCTAATCAGTATAAATAGCATTCACAAAATCATTGCACTCTATGTGTGATTCCACGATAACATTATCAGTAATACATACCTCCTACATATGAAGTAGTTCCATCTACATGCATCTTATTCCTCCGAACCCATCTTTACTGCAACCTCTTGTGTTGGTTGGACAAAAGTTGATCAACTTTCAGTTCCATATATATATAAAGAAGAGGAGAAAAATAATGTCACAAAAAAAACTTTATCTAGCTGTTGCATCAAATGTGGAGTCTATTGCAATAGATGTGGAGTCTATTGCAATAGATGTGGAGTCTATTGCATCAGATGTGGAGTCTATTGTAATAGATATGGAGTCTGTTGCAACAGATGTGGAGTCTATTGGAATACATTAAACCAGCCTTGCTGGTGGTTTATTTGTTCCAACAGTTGCTCCGTCTGTTGCAATATCAAGAACAACATAAACTATAAAGAAACAACAAATAAAAAACATCAACAACAAAGAAACAACAACATTTGTTCCAACACCATTAACAACATCATCAACAATAAAAATGCAACAATTTTTATTCCAACACCATCAACAACACCACACCACAAGTTCCAACAACGCCAACCCCACCGCCAACATCTATACCATCATCATCAACAAAGAAACAAATAAAATACATACAAAAAAAATAATACTGCCAACAAGTCTTTTAAACTTCTCCAAACAGATGACTTTTTTCACATATTGTAATAAAAATTCTCGGTTCATTTATTCAATACTTAAAAGTTTCTTCAAAATTTTTAAATAAATATGATATGGGTAAATGATAATTAAATAAAAAATAGATGTAAATTACTTGCAAAGAAGAACACGAGAATGAAAGAGCAGTAGTGAACCATACCTTAATGTAAAAAAGGGATCAAAATAACAATTTCAGTCATGGAAAGATATGAATCGGTTTAGATCCAAAAGGATCTTTATGAGAAAGAGAAGAGAAAAAAGAGAAAAAAGGCCATGATAACCCTAAAGAGGAGAAGAAAGAAAAATATAAGAGATGAATAAAATAAATTTAGGGCTGCAGCTAAAGGAGAGATGAGATAATTCTAGATGTATTGTGTACATAGACGTTTGTTTTCAATATTCATTAATTTATATTCATTAATAATTTGAGGGGCATGAGGAAAACTAGTGACATTGAAAATACAATATAAGACTACTCAATGAACTCATTTTTGAGTTATCAAAGAAACATTATTTACCGCCTTTAGTAGTGCTACTTTATCTACTTGGACAGAAGTTTTCTTTAAAATTAAAAGAAAAAAAAGATTTTCAAACAAATATGTCATCTATTGCAATAGATATCAATATTTGTTTAAAAATCCCAACAGCTCAATCATCTGTTATAACAAATATCAATATCTGTTTAAAAATCCCAACAGCTTAGTCATCTGTGACAACAGATGCAAATGTCTATTTGATAATTAAATTAGATATGTCATCTGTTTCAACAGATATCAATATTTGTTTGATAATTTCTAACAGTTCAGTCATCTGTCACAATAGATTTAAATATCTATTTGATAATTAAATTAGATATGCCATCTGTTACAACAAATATATATATCTATTTGAAAATTTTCAACAGCTCAGTCGTTTGTTGCAACATATTTCATTGCAATTGATTTAGGTGGAACTAGGGATGAATGAAAGAGTTCATAGGGTCAACTACAACTTGAATTGAGTCTTTGTAATTGCATAGTGTTGGTATTGCGTTCATTCCGATCTGACTCATTGATCGATCACTTTGAGTTGGAATGAATTCTCATTAACTTAATGTTAAGCTAGTACCTAAATTGATTTGGTGGAACTAGGGATGAATGAGCTCTCATTAACTTAGTGTTAACTTAGTGTTAAGATAGTACCTAAATTGATTTAGGTGGAACTAGGGATGAATGAGCTCATAGGGTCAACTACAACTTTAAATGAGTTATTACAATTGCATGGTGTTGGGATTGCGTTTATCCCAACTAGAGTTGTCGATCGATCAATCTAAGTTAAAATAAGTTCTCATTAACTTAATGTTAAGATATAACCTTAATTGATTTAGGTGGAACTAGGGATAAATAAGCTCATAGGGTCAACTACAACTTTAATTGAGTCATTGCAATTGCATGGTATTAGGATTGCGTTTATCCCGACTCGAGTCATCAATCGACCACTTTGAGTTGAAATGAGTTCTCATTAACTTAATGCTAAGATAGAAACTTAATTGATTTATGTGGAACTAGGTATAAATGAGCTCATAGGGTCAACTACAACTTCAATTGAGCCGTTGTAATTGCATGGTGTTGGGATTACATTTATCCCGATTTGAGTCGTCGATAGATCACTCTGAGTTGAAATGAGTTCTCATTAACTTAATGTTAAGATAAAACTTTAATTGATTTAGGTGTAACTAGGTATGAATGAGCTCATAGGATCAACTACACTTTCAATTGAGTCGTTGCGATTGCATGGTATTGGGATTGCATTTATCTCGACCTAAGTCGTCGATAGATTACTCTGAGTTGAAATAAGTTCTCATTAACTTAATGTTAAGATAGAACCTTAATTTATTTAGGTATAACTAGGGATGAATGAGTTCATAGGGTCAACAACAACTTCATCAAGTCTTTGCAATTGCATGGTGTTTGTATTACATTCATACTGACCCGAGTCGTCGATCGATCACTCTGAGTTGAAATGAGTTCTCATTAACTTAATGTAAGATAGTACCTAAATTGATTTAGGTGTAACTAGGGATGAATGAGCTCATAGGGTCAACTACAACTTCAATTGAGTAATTGCAATTGCATGGTGTTGGTATTGCATTCATCACGACCCGAGTCGTCGATCGATCACTCTGAGTTGAAATGAGTTCTCATTAAATTGATATTTTAAAAACTATATCTTTTAGAATTTTAAAAATTAATTAAGAACAATTCAGACCAAATTAACAATTTAAAAACATGTTATTCTTTCGTAAAATTATAAATCAACCCATACAAATCATCCATTTGAGTGAAAAACTTTTTCTTATTTCAAATCTGAAGTTCTCGCTCCTCTCTCTCTCTCTCAAAATTACAGACAACAACTACTCAGCATATTTCTCAACCCTTTAAAATAGATTGATTTTCTTCTCATTTTCGACCACATAATTGTTATTTTTGACTTCATTCTCGCTTGTATCCATTGTTTCTTTGTCTTCATAGGTAACAAAGTTTGAGAAGAGTTCTACATTTGTTTTTTATTCTAAGAATTAGGGATTTTTAGTTAATGATGAAAAAGAAGACTTTTAGTTGTATTATCTTTGAGAATTAGTTACAATTTTGAGTTTTGATGCTAAAAAAGTAGGAAGCACTCGAGAAATCTCTAGATTTTCTCTCAGTGTTTTGTTTACTATCTTGGTATTATTGGATGTGTTTGTGGTGTTGTTGGTGGTGTCGGTATTTTTTTTGGTGGTGGTGTCGGTGGTCTTGGTGTTGGTATTGGTATTGGTATTGGTGGCATTGGTGGTGGCATTGGTTGTGGTGTTAGTGGTCCATCTATTACAATAGGTGGAAGATCTATTGGGAGATATTAAATTAGTCTTCAAACAGATTCCCCATCTGTTCCAATTGATGGGTTATCCGTTGGAGTATTTATTTATAATGTGGCATTGAATAATTTATTGAAATTTTTCCATCTGTTGCAACAGGTGGAAGATCTGTTGGGAAATATTAAATAGGTCTTTAAATAGATTCCCAATCTATTTCAACTGATGGGTTATCCGTTGGAGTATTTTTTTTTTTGTAATGTGGCGTAGAATAATTTATTGAAATTTGTCTTACCTTTTAAAAATAATTATGCAAACATCAAATGCAATGTATTTTTTGTTTTTCTATTGTTTGTAGTTAAAACATGTCTCCCAAAAGAAAAGAAATTGAAGGTGGATCAACTTCTGACCACCCAACAAAAAAGGCTAGAGTACAGATAGATTCGGAGGAACTTCCTGAACAATCTCAGTTAGGGTAAAATGAAGTTGAGGAAAGTGATAACTCTTTCTCACCAATGGGGCATGAAATAATATCAAAATCTCAACATGATTCTATCAAAACCATTAGTATTGACAGGTTTCGAGTTGCGATGCTGATGAATAGCCCTAAAGAAGTAACTGGTGATCTTGTACTTAAATGTCAGTCCGGAAAACGTTTTGATGAACTTAATAGTATTATGAAGAATGAAAACATAGATGGACTTTTTCAGATGAGCTGCTTTGCATACTTTCTTGAGCTGCCTGATAACCACACTCTTTGTTTCCCAATGAGCATGGTATATGGTATTCTCAAGTGCAGGATCAAGTATGCAGGGGATGATAAAGATTCAAAGGAGGGAAAAAAAGGATGGATGCAATCTGGATCAACTACTATGGCAAGCCAGTTTGTTTTGGATTGAAAGAATTTGCCATAGTGACGGGTTTGAGATGCGATCGTACAGAAGAACGTCTCATTGAGGAAACACCCCACAAAGAGTCCAACAAATGCAAGGGAAAAAAAGATGGGTTGTTGGGAATTGTTGGACGTAGCTATAAAGCGGAGGATTTGATGGAAGATCTTGAGAATAAGAACATACAAAGAACTACAGGGAGAAATTATGCTTAGTTTGGTTTGTTCATTCCATTTTATTGGCAAGAGATGTCAAGAAAGTCGTAGAAGATTTGTTGGCGCTTGCTGATGATTTTGGGAAATTAAACCACTATCCCTGGGGATGTGACAGGTACTATTTAACTGTCGAATATTTAACAATGCTATCCCTACGGCTTTCCTTGGGTTTTCATGGTAAAATTGATCACTATTTTTACTCATCTATTAATTTATATTAAATATAGTTATTATGACTTTTTGTGCTTTCTCCTGTTTATAATTTTTAGGCTTGGGCATGTGAAGCCATTTCCCCCCTCCGTAAGTAGTTCAAGAATTACCTGGATGAGGTTTCTCATCCAAGGATCCTTAGGTGGTTGGATAAAAAGGGCGACAAAAAAAATATTAAAGAGGCTGATCTCTTTAACCCTCCGGATGATGCAGTACCTCTTATTTCAACTAAAATAATTTGCATCAAAGAAAGATAGATATTGAAATAGATGTGCCATCTATTGCGATAGATGGGTCATTTATTGAAACAGATTATCCATCAACCATAACTGGTGTAATATATGGGTAATTTGTTGCGATAGACAATCCATATTTTGCAACATTTTAACCATCTGTGGCTCTGGTTCTCTAAACCCGACTCAATAGATTACCCATCTATTACAAAATATGCAACTGATGTATAATCTAATACAATATATTATCAATCTATTGTGACATACAGATCAACTGTTGTGGAAGCCAGATCATCTGTTTCATAAGTTGGCTATGTTAACATATAACCCAACTGACTGTAAATTATTATTATATGATTTATATGTCTCTTGTCTTTTTTTATAGGTTGTGCATCCTTGGATCGTGCTTATTGATCATGAGTTAGGGATGATTTTTTTCTTACTCTAGGTCATGTTGATACAAAAGAAGACCTAACGGTGGAGTTAATAAAGAAGAAATTGGCTGGAGAAACACCCATAAGAAGAGCAGTTCGGCAAGGTCAGCCTAATGTTGAAGCTCTTCACGACCAACCTACTACAACTGATTCGGGTGCTTTTTTTGGGTGTTGCTGGTGGAGTTATTGATGATGCTAACAGCCATATTGATACTGTTGCTACTGTAAGTCATGATTATGAGCATGTTGGTGCTCCGCTAAAAATAAATACGTTTGAAAACACCCCTTGCACAGGTCCCTGTCACTCTTCTATACCCTCATGTTCTCATTACAAATGTAATGCATGTAAGAACAGAGAGGATAAAATCCTTGAAAAACTAGAGGCTATTGCTAAAGCTATCGAGGATTTAAAATCAAAGAGGAGTGTCATACCATCCAACAAGGTAAGGGAGCCATACACTCCTACAGTGGCAGTTAGGAGAAAGAGAAGAAACATTAGACAAATACTCTCCATAGTGAAAACAAAAAAAATTGCAACTCCTCTCGCTCCAAGAGTTTTTAAAGTTCAGGGGCCGCTGAAGAAGGTGGACATATATGGGACACTTGGCTATGAAAAGAAAAAGACACTATAAGAAATCATGAATGATAAGACAAAGGTTCCAGAAGAATACATCATACATTCAATTGCCACCAAAGACTTCACGAATATGACAAACATGCGTGAGTGGTACTAGGATAATGCAAGTTTACTTTTACTAACCTAGACTTCCTATATACTCCATGAAGAAGAAGCTACGCAACAAATGTATAATTTGTTGCAATATCTGGGTATTCTGTTGTAACATAATACATATCTATTGTATAAGTTGCGTTAGCTGGGTAATCTTTGAACTGATTCAGAGAACCCTCTACAACAGAATCTTTCCACTATGTTTTTATTCTTTATAATTACTAACCTATTTAAAAAATTTCTTCTTATACCACAGTATGTTGATGAAATTCTCTGCCTCATGAGGGGCAGACAATTAGTGTACCCGGATGCTTATGATGCTGCTGATAGGATAATGGACCTCAACTTCTACAATAATTTCAAGGATCGGTACAATGATCTCTGAAAGCGAGATGGTCCCGATGGGCATAGATTTGATAGGTTTGTTTTTATGTTCCAATGGGATGAAGACGTTATTAAATATGTTAGAAGAAAGATTCCATATCCATACGACAAGAGCTGGACTAAGGCAAAGAGAATCCTTGCAGTCATGAACATGGAAGTCAAACATTTTCTCGCTATTGAGCTACTACTCTAAGAGGGAAAGATTAAGGTTGATACTGCAACTTACCTGTCTTCAATGAGGACACATTTTTAATCCACGTAAAGCCCCTCTTAAAGTTGTTCCCCAAGTTATTGGCGTAGAGTAAGTTGATGGATCATTTGCTGGTAGAAGTTTTGAGGACGAAATCATGGGATTTTAAAGGTCAAAATAAGAACATCCAGCTCCAAAGAAATAAAATCGGTGCAACATGCGGGCCGTAATCACTTGCATACATCGAGTGTTTGCTGACCGACACAGAAATGACTGGTCTGTGCGACGCCGTTGTAGGAAAGATGCAAGAGGTTTGGGCTTATGTGGTACTAACTAAATGGTTGGAGCCCGTGTATAAAGAAGAATATATACAAAGACAGAAACGAACACGATAATAGTTTTTTATTTTAAGCCACTTCACTTATATTACATGTAGTGGTAATTTTTTATGTTCGACAAAAATTGAATTTTTATAATGCAATAGATTGTCTACCTGTTGTAACAAATATTATATTTGTTGTGATAGATTGATTATCTGTTACAATAGGTTGGTGATCTGTTGATTATGCAAATGTTTCTCAGTCGATCTGTCACAACTGATATACAATCTATTGCAACATATAATCTATCTCTTTCAACTGATAGGGAATCTATTAGAACAAATAAAAACAATAGGAAGATCTGTTATATATTTTCCAACAGATAACCTATATGTTGCACCATATGTCTAAATCTGTTTGATAAGATATGTCGTCTGTTGCAGCAGATGTATTATCTGTTACAATATTTGAATATAGTATTCCATTTCAATTAACAAGTTCAAAACAAAACTAAGGATTAAAATATATTCATAGACAACATAAAATAAATCGAAGCCTTCAGAAATTACATAAAATAACTCAATAAATAAATGAAATGTAAAGAAATTATTATGGGAATAAATGATCTACTCTACAAATAAATCAACAAGTTAACCAAGGAGCAGAGGTTATTACTTTGATAGAATAAAGGTATAAAGATCTAATCAATATGGACAATTTGTTTTTCATTCGGTGCTATGAAATTCAGCTTTGGTCATCGTGGATCTTTAATGTCGCTTATGTATAGTTTCTGAGCTTTCACTTCTTTGTATTTTCATAAAAGAGTAGCATATCTTTTGTGCTCAAATACATGACATAAGCTGCAACAAAAAGACCGCAATCCCTGCATTTTTTAAAAAAAAGCTAATTCATATCTTACAGTTCATGTACGCATTGTGAAATTTATAAATGAAACTAAATCATGATACTTATACTTACAGGCTACCAAAGGTTTGTTGAGCAATTCCTTCAACATATTCTACATCAAATGAATTACCCATTTTATCCCCGTATGCTCAAATTGTCGACCAATCAGTACAAACCTTTTGGTCTAAAAAATCACTCAAATCAAGGTAAGTAGGCAATATTTTAGCCAAATTTTGTATCTCAGAGGACGGCCCAAAATGTCTCTTTCATGACATCGAGTCATAAACTCGGATGTGCCTCTCTTTTAGAATGACGACAACTAACACCCAATGAAATTCATCACCATAATTAATTAGAATGTATATTTCGTCAGCCAAATGCCAAGGTAAGCCATCTAGAATGCTAAAACCTTTGATGATGTTGATTAAGAATTCCTCATTTCGAGAAACTTCTGACTGTGTTTGACAATACCTATTGTTGGCATTATTGATGTAAACTTTGAACAAAAAATTACCTATCGTGTATTTGTATTATTCTTGTGTTTACAACTTGGCCTACTTTTGGAGGTAGTAAAAAGTGACATCGATGTGCTGCACATATTATCAAACATTTTAGATTACGTGACGAAAAAATTAATACACACATGCAATTAAATAGAGTATTAATTAATAGTAATATGTATGACATTTAAACCTCATCATTCGAGAAAGTCTGGGGATGTGACATTAAATAGAACCAATTCTTCATTTTGGGATGTACAACAACAAAGTCAAACATATCGAAACCAAGACTCGATTCGTTCACTTTGTAGTGTTCGTCATTTTATTTTCTACATGATGATTTATATGTGTTAATGTCATGTTCTTACTACAAGAATTGTATAAACTAATATCTTTAAAATTGATTTATGTATCTACCGGCGTGATGCTTTAACAGTCCATCGGCAATCCATTTTGAATAGTCATTGATCAACTGTGTTAGTTTTTTTGGAACCTCATCCAAGTGTTGAACCCTTCAAATGGGTAATTCTTTCGTTCTCCCGAACTGACAGACTCTACTTTTTCTTTTTCTTTGGAAGCAGTTGATGAATTATCAACTGTGATATTATGCTCTTCAGCAGTAGCTTCGACTGTGACATCCACCTGGAAAGTCAAAATTGTCAATGCTAATTATAGATATACAACAGATTGTCCATCAGTTACAATAAATGAGGCTTATGTTACAACAAATGGATCATCCGTTGGGATAAATTTGAACAGGTGAATTAGAGTAGTACGATAATTTCAAATAGATGAGCCATCTGTTGTAACATAATAATCATATGTTGTAGCAGATAACGCATCTGATGCAACAGGTTAGACAACAGTTGTAACAAATGTATATATCTATTTGATAATTTTCAGCAGATGTATCATTTGTTGAAACAGATATATGCCCATTCATTTGTTGGAACATATGATGTATATTCACCTTCTTCAGCTCATGCTACTCTCCTGTGGCCCTTGCACACTGAACAATAGTGTAAGATAAAAATAGAGGCGTTATAATTTTGCTTTTTTCGATGCTTGATGATGTCTTAGAAATATCTTTCCTTCTCCTCTTAGACACCTTGATCTCTAGTGGAGTGTATGGATATAAAATCCTCTTTGATGGAATGACATCCCTCTTAGATGTCATTTCCTTTACAGAAGCAGTTAGTGCATTAATAGTATTAATCACTCCATCATTTTCACCTTGCAGTCTTGACATTTGTATGAAGAACATTGCTAGTGGCAAAATCAAGAGAAAAATCTGTACAACCAGTATGATCATAATCATAATGGCTTGTTGTTTCAAAAACTGTAAGAGGAGCATCATTATCCCCAACAGTAGCACCACTACCACTACCACTACCATCATCAACAACAACAAGCCTACCCTCTAAAATTATTTTTATTGTGATGGTTGTTGCTCCAAACAATTCTATTTTTATTCCATCAATGATCTTAGAGTTCGATAAAGTTTGCACATATCGTAAAGTAAGAAAAAATGTCATCTTCAACTCTCGGTTGGTCGGAACAAGCCACTAATGAACAATCTAAAATAAATCAGTACATATATTAGAATGATGATGAAATCATTTAAAATAATCATTAATTAAAATAAAAACTTGATTATAATTAGATTTACTACTTTCTTAGCGGGATTGAAAAGATCAAGAAATTTTGTATTGTTATCAGTTTTGGCCAACAACCATCTTAGGATTCTTGGACAGGAAACTTCTTCCTGGTAGTTCACTTGTTGTCTCAAATAAGGAATGGCTTCAAATGCCAAGCCTATAACAGAACGCCAATAAATTAGAAGCATTATTGAAAAAAATGAATCATATCATAATAAAAAAAATATTTTCCATGAAAGTCCATGGAAAGCCATATAAGTTGACTGTGTTTGGCGTTAACGGAGCCAACAAATATTTGACAGTCATTTTGAAGCTTTCATAACCCCAAGAATAACTGTTAAATACCTCAAGATCCTCGGAGAGATTTATTAAACGGAGGTGTATATTGTTGTTAATGTCTCTCACCCAAAGAATATTATGTACAAACCAAATCAATCACAATAATTGTTTGTGCTTCTTTGAAAGCCCTCTACCTTTCAACGCTTCTATCAATTTTTTGTTTTTGAAGTTTGGACCAACAATGGACACCAGGTCATCACGATCACTCGACTTGTCTTTGCCTTTTTTGGGTGTGCGGGGTGCTTTTTTTGGGTCATAGTAGGTATAACTTCAAAAGGAGAAGGAGGATAACATTTTAGTCCAGTAACTATGGCAAACTCCTTCCAACCAAAACAAAAAGGCATGCCACAGTAATTTATCCATACCTCATCCATATTATCTTTGTTTTCATACATAAACCTACACTTGAGAAGATCGTATACCAATTTCAGCTAGAAACGAGCATTGTTGTCCTTCGACAAATAAGGATATTTCCCAAAGTAGCTTTCCCTAAAATAAGAATCCAACTTTTGTTCTCGAAGTATTTTTTTTGAAGGCGTCGAAAGATTTTCCCATGACTGACTTAACCATGAAATCACCCTTTAAATTGTGGCACTATCGCACTGCATTCTCACAGGATAACGATCAATGCTGAAGGTTTTGACCAACTCTTTGACGGAAGGGCTATTAGCATTTGGAACATCTCTTTTGAAATATTCCTCCTCCCTGTGTTCACTATCTTCTACTCCTGATTGAGACAATGCTTGTAAAGAAAGCTCATAGGTGGTGGATGTAGCCGAGCTGCTTTACTTGTTCCTTTACTTGGACTTGATTTAATTTCTTTTATTTTGGGAGTCATATTATCTTAAATTAATAGGAACATAAAATAGATTATGATTTATTAATGCATCATTAAAAAAGGACAACAGTAAATCTAACAAGCACAATAGTAAAATAACAGTTTCAACAGACCACACATCTGTTGCACTAGGTATGTTATCTGTTGCAACATATAATCGACTTATTGCAACGGATGAGTAAATCATTGGAAATAATAAAAATAGATCACTAATCTGTTGCACCAGGTAGTTTATCTAATGCAACATAGAACCATCCTGTTACAACAAATGAGTAAACCGTTGGAAACTATAAGAATAGATCACTAATTTGTTGCACCAGGTAGTTTATCTGTTGCAACATATAACCAACCTATTACAATAAATGATTAATCTGTTGGAAATAGTAAAACTAGATCACTTATCTATTGCAATAGGAAAGTTCTCTGTTGCAACTTATAACCAACCTGTTGCAACAGATGAGTAATCCATTAGAAATAGTAAAAATAGATCACTAATTTGTTGCACCAGGTAGTTTATCTGATGCAACATATAACCAACCTGTTGCAATGAATAAGTAAAAATAGATCACTAATCTATTGCAGCAGGTAGTTTATCTGTTACAACATATAACCAACCTGTTGCAGCAGATAAGTAATCCATTGGAAATAATAAAATAGATCACTAATCTGTTGTACCTGGAAGGTTATCTATTGCAACATATAACCAACCTATTACAATAGATGAGTAATCTATTGGAAATAATAAAATAGATCACTAATCTGTTGAAATATATCACTCATCAATTGCAAAGTGAGTTATCTGTTTGATCAGTATTATTTAGATTTCTTCCAAATAAAAGAGTCAACTGTCGCAAGAGATGAATAATCTGTTAGATTGTTCATTTGTTGTATCAGATTTTCATAGTTGCATTAGATTTTCATCTATTGCATCAGATATTTCATCTGTTGCACTAGATGTTTTATCTGTTGCATCAGATGTTGCATCTGTTGCAACACCATTTTTACCAAGACAAATAAAAAATCAACCCAGCAATACTAATGTATCACACACACACTGTAACGCCCCGAGATCCCATCCCAAGACATCACACGGTGCTTATGACCTCGAAGGACCACAACCTAAACCTTTACTGATATCTGTACCTATACACTACATAATATCTGAAATAAATATAGAAACTAGCCATAAGGTTCAACACATCTATGAATACTCATACTATAGAAAATTGAATACTAATACATCCGTCTGAAAAGCCTCTAAACTATCTGAACTGTAGAGTTGATGGGACAGGTCCCCAACTAACCAGTTAACTGAAAATAAATAAAGTCTGAAGCAATAATAGTAAACTGAGATTTGTCCTCGAAAGAAGAGGACTCACTCCTACTACTACTGAATAGGACTGAACTGTTGAGGATACTCTAGATCCTGTGCCTCTGAACCTATGGTGTCAAATAAAACACCATAGCGCATATGCATCAGTACAAGAATGTACCGAGTATGTAGACAGGGTAGGCTAATATAAGGGCTCTTGCATGCACAATATCTTAACTGACTAATCATGAAGATGCTGTATGAGAACACATACATGAATGCACAGAACATGAACACAATCATCGCAACTCTAGATATTGAAACTCAGATACCACCTTACTGCAGACTGAACTCACTACTAAAATTGAGATATAGAATTACTAACTTATCTGATACTGATAATTGAGGATCTGGATGTACTTACATCAAGGACTGAACTCTGAGCTTACTATTTTTCATTGACAGAATTAGAGATCAACTTTTCTAACCGATTACTTTGGAAGCTTTATCAATGATAAGAAATATGATTATATCTGAGTCTAACGATAAGACTATTCAATAGAAATCTGATACTGTGATCAATCCTATTTGGAGGCATATATCTAAATATTATATCAAACAATTGTATATGAGACCAAGCCTATCTGATGGGATGCTCCATAAATCAATGGAACTATCTGAGTTCCTCTTAAAGATAGATGACTGTATTTGATAGTCCTGACTTCTGAAGATTGATTATGAAACTGAGACTGAATCTGAAACTGAAACTGTGGGAAGTAGTCATCTAACTGACATGCCCCAACCTACCATAGGTGGGGTCCAACCTCAACCCTCTGTTGAGAGGGTGCCAATATCGTGGCACTGGTAAAGACATTATCTTTTCTCTAAGGTCAGGCTCTCTGGAGGTGATCATCAATAGGATGTCAAGCTTGCTTGATAGGTGACTCATTTCCCTATGCTGGCTACACAATTCTGGAATGCAAGGATTGTTTTTAAGAATCACAACCTCTACTAGTAGGTGAGTTCCCATCCTTGGGTTCGCTCGGTGCTGAATCCTACTTCCAACTGAAAAACACTGATCTGATTCTTAGACTAAGTTGAATATTATACTAATCATGTTTCTCAAAAGATCTGACTGAGTTATGCTGAGATTACATACTTCCGTATCTGACGGAAAAAATATCGAATCATGGTATCTGAGTGATGGTACAGAGCTTGAATAGAATACTCAAATCGCTTTTGAGATTAGAATTGCATCACTTCAATACTATTAGATATGAGCTGATTACAGGAGTGGGGCTAGATTACTTGCGATATAGAGATTACAGAGATAATTAAGATTATTGAGCTTTCTTAAGTTCTGCACTTATCTGAGGATATAGAGTTCTATAATTCACTGAGTTCTGAGAATCATGGATCGACTGGAATTATCGAGAAACTGACATGGGCTCTAGACAACAGCTCTAT